>NW_027069631.1:1205965-1265716 GCF_002906115.3 Quercus suber | reverse complement strand
TACTGACCGCCATCCCTAGGATCCTTTTTCCCTTTATCTTGGCTCTTGAATTGTGAGGAACTGGATTGCCTACGGTCCTTGTCGAAACCCTTCCCATCGGCATTCTTCATGAATTTCTTGAATTGCCTTGTAATGTAGGACTTCATTTTAGAATCTTAATCGTCTGAAGACTCATTAGTATCACTGCTTTTGGCCTTCAATGCCATGCTCTTGCTCTTGCTCGATTTCTTGATCCTTGTCAAACCTAACTCATAGGTCTGCAGATTGCTAACCAACTCTGTCAAAGGAATTTTGTCAATATCATTTGATTCCTCAATCACAATGATCTTGGCATGGAATCTTTCGGGCAGAGATCTGAGCACCTTTCTCACAATCTTAGGTTCAGGAATGGTTTCCCTAAGATTAAATGCTGAGTTTACTATGTCCTTGAGCTTGGCATAGAACTCATCAAATGACTCATCCTCTTCCATCTTGATCTCTTCAAAGCTGGTAGTGAGCCTCTGAAGCTTTAAATCCTTAACAACCTTGGTTCCTTCATAGGTTGTCTGGAGGATGGTCCATGCTTCCTTTGCAGTTTTAGTGGAGGATATCTTCTTGAACTCCTCATTCATGACTACACCGAATAGAGCATTTAATGCCCTGCTGTTGAAGTTTGCCGCCTTGATCTTAGCATTATCCTAGTCAGCCGACGCTTCTGTAGGCTTAGTCCGGCCTATCTCCACAGCTTGCCACACTTTCTCATCTAAAGACTGCAAGAAAGTACTTATGCGTACTTTCCAGTATGCATAGTTAGTGTCATCAAATAAATGAGGTATAATAAGAGATTGTCCTCTATCCATGACAAATAGGGGTCAATGCATCACATGACAAAGATTAACCCTAATCAGAGTGTGCCAGCTCTGATATCACTTGATAGGCTAAGAATGTATTGACCCCTTGTGATAAATTAATTGATTAATTAGCCAAGTTTATTAATTAATCAAATTAACATGTAATATGCGTAGTAGCACAAACAAATCACCAATTAAACTAAGTATGCAGCGGAAAACAAATTAACATGGTGATTTGTTTACAAATAGGAAAAACCTACACGGTAAAAACTCCACCGGATGATTTTAAGGTCACCACTCCCGAGAATCCACTATTATCAAAACAAATGGTTACAAGTAATGAAATCCCAGTACCTTATACCAACTTACAATTGAACCTTTACCCCAATGCCCAATTGGACTTGTTCTGTAGTGACAATCTCTCATTTTCAATGCACGACTACCAGTATGTGACTAACCAATTGCGCGGATCTTACTACGGGACTTGATCACCAACTTGAGAAAGATGTTGGCTACAAAGTTCTTCAGTTCATCCAGATGATGACGATCATGAAGTTGCTTGGTCACAAAACCCTACGGTGTACAAACACAACAACTTCTTGAAGAGAAAGAAGAACTAGGGCAAACTCGGTTTCCGGTTACACTTTTTTTCACACTTATGGAATTGTGCTCTTGTGCAACTTTGCATCACCTTTTTTAGCCCTTAAAATAATCCATATATATGTTTAGGGTTATGAGAAAAGAAAGCTCAAACATACGCTCACGGATTGGATGAAAAACAATCTTGAAAAACTAAGTTTCATAATCCTCGATAGATAGCCATCTATCGAGCTAGATGTCGAGCCACGGGTTTCAGCAGCTTTTAAATCTCGATAGATGCTAGCTGTCAAGTCTTAAAATCTTGCACTTTCTCACTTGATTCTTGGATAAACTTGCATGACTTTAACACTTGAACTTGAAACCTCATTTCTTGAAACATTAAATACATCCTAGATCTACCCAATTACAAGTAAAATGCATTTTGTCAAAGGATTAGCCAATTACATAAAATGTTGACATATGTTCCTAACATGAACCACATATGTCCTAACAATAATTAAAATCCTAATCTAGTTTTTGAGTCCTGCATTTTTGGAGCTAATGAATGAAGCATTGGGTTCTAATTACTTCTAAGTAAATCTACTAGTTAAATATATTTTTTATATTCTTATAAAAACAGATTGGGTTGGAAATTGGAAGTAAATGAATATGGAGCATTACATATCAGTGAACTGGTTGTGCGTAATTAAATTTGTATGTAGCTTTGGTGACAATAATTCTTTGCTCACTCAATCTCTATATAAAGTATAAGTTGAAGATATTTCTCAGGTAGATATAAAGTGGCGACAAAGGAACCATTAACCTGGGGTTTATGTGATAACAAAGAAAGGGATTCTAACTCGCACTATTGTGATAAGAACTTTAAAAGAACTTTTCCATGCGCTCCTGGAGCTGCATATTATGGTCGGGGTACTCTGCCTATATATAATTGGTATCTACCTTTTTAATCATACTTTATAACAAAGCATGATAATTCATTTTTTATATCTATTCAGTTGAATTTTTTTTCTTATATTGTTCAATTTTATCTAAAGTTAAAATTTCTATGAAGTTTTATGATTATCCTAAAAATCTCATTAAGATGAGGTTCATTTTCTAGCATAATTCAAATATTATTACTTTAGTCATGCACTCTACAAACGAAATCTAGGTAACTAATTTGTTGGGATAAGCATGTGCAACCAACCTTTGGTAAAATTAATGCAGACATTTTGTTAGATAAAAGACAGGCATTTTAATCTACAATCTAAGACTTTGTGTTTTGTTTCCTAACATTGATGAATATATTATATTAATTCATAGTTGAATGTCACCATTCAAACAGTATTAATTCTGATGCCTTCAATCTGAACTATAATTATGGAGAAGCTGGTAAGGCCTTAAATATGGATTTGTTGAACCATATATAGAACAAAATGCTACCTTGGCCTTCCAGATTGCAATTTGGAGGTGGATGACACTAATTAAAGAGCATCAACCTTTAACACACGATGTCTTTATCGGCCATTGAAAACCTACCAAGAATGACACTTTGACAAAGCGAGTTTCTGATTTTGGTGCTACCATGAATGTACTTTACGGAGATCGGGTTTGCGGTCAAGGTGATAATGAGTTCATGAACAATATCATCTCCCATTACCTATATTACCTTGATCTTATGGGTGTTGACCGAGATGAAGTAGGGCCATATGAAGTGCTCAGTTGTGCTAAGCAGGTTGCTTTCAATCAATCCACTTACTCATCTCCTTGATTTTTTATTTATTTTGGCTGGTGGATAGCCCGTCCTTTCTTAAACTAATCGTTTGGGTTAAACTGCATATTTGGTACTCCTCAACCTTTGTCCTTTGTTACAAAATAGTACGTATCTTTTAAAATTTTCCATTTAGTCCCTAGACTAGAAAAAACATTTTAAAAATATCTTAATAGTTATCTAGTGAATGAAAAATAAAAATATGTGAAATGGAATACATACACATTATAAGTTCTACATCATTGGAATGACCTCGATTTTATGAATTATGTTTGCTACCCTAGCATTTTTCACCCATCAAATAATATTAATGAAGATATTTTTGAAACATTTTAAAGTTTAAATATGATTTTGAAATAAAGGTCAAAGGATGATTACCAAATATGCAATTTAATCAAAATCTATAACATAACCAAAACGGAAAGGTTCAAACTTTAAGGGGAGTAAGAGTTTGTATAAACTATTTGCATGTCTCCTTGTGAAGCTAAACTTGCTTGAACAATAATAGTTTGTATTTATTGATTTGTGACTATCTTTTGCTAGTGTTGTGTAACTCTTGAGATATATTTTTGCTTTCAATTTCTGGTTATTGTGTAATTATTAAAGTGGATCGTATATGGACCATTTTATGTTTATGTAATACTCATTTTAGCTGTGAATTCTTGGAATGTATCCACTTTTGCGCTTACTTTGTCTATATTAGTACGAATGAAACGAAGATATTGTTATTGTAAGTTTAGAATGCAGTATTCATAATCACGTGTCTATAACTTTATTTCTTTTCAAGTAAAGGAAAAACACTTAACGATAAAATCAAATAAGATCAGTAAAAAAGAAGCTAGAAAAGCGAAAGATTCTGAAGACTTTCTGACCGAAGGACCCCCCAAGTCTCCATAATTTTGATGACTTGCACTTCACTATCTTTCCTTTTCTAAATTAAAATATTGTTACATCTGTTTACTTTTTTAATCAATTTTTGCTATTTTTTTTTTATTACAACACTTAACGATAATTAAGGCTACAGATTTGTTTTATCAACTGAAATATCATCAATAAAATCATAATTACACGATGTATATAATTGATTATTTGGGAGAAAAAAAAAAAACACTTTTAATTTGCAACATCCAAACGAAGCAATAAGCTTTAATTGGTAAAGTTGCAAATGAATGTTAAAACTCTTTTCTGGAGTTTAGTTGATTAATCTGTTAAGAATTCTTATTGAAGGGTATAATTTGAGCTTTGTTAAACGTCTATTTGAATAACTAATGAAAAAGTTAAAAATTTTACTGATTAACTAATGAAAAAGTTAAAAATTATATATTGTTTAGGCTCAGCTGGGATGAGATTTGTGATTAAAGTCTTAATTTACTTTTTAAAACGTAATTTTTTTGAGCAAATGAATGAAGTATAGGGTTGTAAGTGAATCTACATGCAAAGAGCGATTTAAGTAGATCCTTTTTTTAAAAACAGATTGAATTGTAAGTTGGAACTAATGAATTTGATGCACTATATGTTCATGAATTGGTATTGTGTAATTAAAGTTGTGATTTTTTGTTTGTTGTATTTAAGTCAAGAGCTTTGTAAATCAATAACATAGCTTGCTGTTTTTTATTAAGAAAATCATAGTTCAAATACCATTTCCTCAACTATCTAATTCTTATATATATATATATATATATATTTATTTATTTATTGGTGTCTGCAAAGTTGTAAAAAAGGACAAAGTTTTGCTAAAACTCTTATTAAAAAAATTAACATGATTATATATTTTGAAAATGTAATTGTTGAATTGCATATTCTTTATATTTTTAACACATACGACAAATTTCATATCGATCAGATATGAGGGGTGTGACGTGAAAGCTCAAATTGGTCTTCTTTGTTGTGTCCGAAAGCATCAATCCAATGTGAGTGATATACACTAGCAGACATAGACCATCAATCCCCAAGTCTTCTATTAGCAAAAGGGAAATTGATCTTTTTCTTTTTGTCTGTCACTTTTCTTTTTACGTTTTTTTTACTAAATAATTTTTGAATAAATTATAATTTCAATCTATAGTTTAAAGATTGTTCCCAAATAAATACTACAATTTTAAAAGTTTCAAATTAAATCTGATAGTTTAACAACACTTAAGTTTAAACCATAAACTCATTACACATTATATATACACTTAATGGAAAAGGCTTAAACAAAATGACGCCACCTGGATTGGATTGAAATAATGTTCACAAGTGTTAGGCATATGCCATTAGAATTTAGGATTGGATGGAGATAATGCCCATCTTTCAAGAAGAATTAAAAGATGCCCTCTGGGTCCTAATTATAAGACAGTATGCGAAATATCTTAGTTGTTTCTATGGTAGGAAGGTCAAAGAAGGAAGGCTTCAGCTATGTTAAAAAGCGCATTTGGTCAAAGTTGTAAGAGTGGAAGGAATCCCTCGTTTAAAATGAGTTGTGTCAAACTCCTTGTGAGTCTATGCAAGGAAATAGAACCGCTGATGCAAACCTTTCTATGTTTGTATGATAAGCATTTTAGTTTTGAAATCTTGGGAGGTATTCCATTTTTTGCGCTTGGTTAGGTACAAAAGAAAATGTGAATTTATTTTGTCTAATTTTGACATAAATGAAAGAAATATATTCTCATTCGAAATTCTCAGATGCATCATGCAAGGACCAGCTTCAAACAATTTGAGTTCTAACATGACTTTAAGTAAGAATTTTTTTAAATATTTTTTATATATCAAATAATTAAAGATATTTTCTTCTCTTCTATGTGATTTGTGTGTACTTTTCTTTGGGATTTTTTTTTTCCATTCTTATTATTTGTTGTGTAGATCTTTTTAAGGTTCATAATATTTTCACAATCAAACTTAATATCTAAGCTTCCACTTTTGCATATATAAAAAAGAAGAAGAAGATATCATTATACGGATTTTGGAAATAAATTTGTATTGCAAGATTGTAGAGTGCAACTACTCAAATTACAAACTTGGTTCAAATTTTGAAGGTCCAAATAAGTTTAGAAATACCAATAAAAATTCCAAAAATTTAGAGCTCGGTTGGTACATGTGTTTAAATACATGTTTTCAAATTTTTTTTTTTTTAATATATATAAGTGAAAAAGTATATAAAAATACTTATAATACTGTTTAAAAACTGAAAACATATAATTAAAATGATGTATCAAACAAGAATGCAAAATTCACGTGTTTCTTCCTTCTATTCTTTTCAAGTAAACAAGAATTTACAAAAGCAAAACATTCTGCAGTGACGGGACCCACTATGCCTCTCTAGTCCAAAAAGGAAGTTTGGATATGATTTATTAAGCATATTTATTTAAATTCCATGCATGTCAACCCCAATAAAAATTTTTACACAGTCCTCTACATTGTCTACAATCTAGCTACATTATCCAATCATCAATATTTATATATTAATTTATGACTGAAATCCATGAGTGGATATATGTATCCATGGTGGATATAGTATATTTAAATTTACTTTTAAATAAAAAGATTTTGTTTATTATTCAAAAGGTTACTAACTTACTAATATCTTTATTGATCAGATAAAAGTACCCAAAAATAAATAAATAAATAAATTTTTTATTGACTTGCAGTTGACTATCTTTTGTCTCAGCAGCCATCACAGTATCCTCTAAGTTTATAGGCAGCAACTTCTTCTGACAACCTCCTTAATTAGTGAAATTACAGACTTTCTCCACTCTTCACCAAGCTTGTTAATTAATATTAATATGGCAAAATTAATGGAGTATATATGGTCTGTATCCTTGACAATATTATTGGCATTTACATTAGTGCTTCTTGTGAATTGTGATTACGAGTACTCTTCGTTGAATAAAGGTTTGCCTCTAAAGTCTTGTTATCAATGCAACACGCTTAAACCGCCTCCGGGTGCAACTGGAGCTTCTTTGGCATGCAACTGCAATAAAGGCAGTACGACTCCATATAATCGGGGCCGCCCAGCATGCTGCAAAGGTGCCGTTCGGTACTACTTCAAGATGGACCAGTTTGAGAACATCTTCTCGAACCGTAACTCCCTTGAGGTTGAGACCCATGCAAACAAGGGATTTTTGGACTACCAGTCTTTTATCACTGCGTCTGCTCTCTACCAGCCCTATGGCTTTGGTACTACCTACATGAATTGGACGTTCTTTGGGACCAAGGAAGTTGCAGCTTTTCTCGCCCATGTTGCCACCAAAATCTCCTGTGAGTATTTCAGACTTTTCTGTTTTGTGAACTTCAAGTTGGGTTTTTATCTTATTGGCATGGTTTTAAAAATTGAAACAGTAAAAAAAAATGGTTTTTTTTTTTTTTTTTTTTAGAACCAAATTAGAATCTGATTTTTAAANATATCTTTGCGTTTGAATTATTTTATCATCTTATGTTGATTAATTTTATCCAAAGTTGAAACTTCGTCCAAAGTTTTATGTTTATCTATTAAGAAAATCATCATGCAAAATGAGATTATTTTCTAGCATAAATCAAATATGAGTATCTAAGTGGTACACTCTTCAAACAAATTTAGTGTAGATCAATTCATATTGCATGCTTCTATTCAAAAATTTTTTTTACTCATGCTTTCAACAGGAACTACAATTATGGAGAAGCAGGTAAAGATTTGAAGGTGGATTTGTTAAACCATCCAGAATACATTGAGCAAAATGCTACCTTGGCCTTCCAAGTTGCGATTTGGAGGTGGATGATGCCAATTAAAAAGCATCAACCTTCAGCACATGATGTCTTTCTTGGCACCTGGAAACCCACCAAAAATGACACTCTAGCCATGCGAGTTTCTGGATTTGGTACTACCATGAACGTGCTCTATGGAGATCTTGTTTGTGGTCATGGTGATAATGAGTCCATGAACAACATTATCTCCCATTACCTATATTACCTTGATCTTATGGGTGTTGGCAGAGAAGAAGCTGGGCCTCAAGAAGTGCTTAGTTGTGCTAAGCAAGTTGCTTTCAATCCATCTTTCTCCTCACCTCCTTGAGCTTTGTTTGGTTTTGATGGATAGTTTGCCCTTTGTTGAACTAATCATTTTTTAAGGAGGTGCATTTATAAGGTTCTCTGAACCTATCATGTAACAAAAAGGAAATGATCAAACATTAAGGGAGAGTAATTGTACGTATAAATTATGTGTGTTTGTGTCTGCATGTGATGCTATACTTGCTTGAAGGTCAAGAGTTTGTATTTAGTGATTTGTAACAGCCTTTTGCTAGTGTTGTGCGGCTATTAAGATGTAATTTTTGTTTTCAAGTTCTTAATATTTTGTAACTATTTAGCGTGAATTGTATATGAAAGTTTCTAGGCCTGTATACCCTGCATTTTAATTGTGAAATCTTGGAATATCCCATTTTTGCGCTTCCATTTTTTTTTTAACAAGCATTACGTACAAAAAAAATGTGCATTTATTCTGGACTAAGATTAACAGAAATGAAAGAAATATGTTGTTAATTGAAACTTCTCAGATGCCAAGATCAACTTGATACAATTTGAGATATAATTTTTTTTTTTGAGAAGAAAGTTGGTCTAAGAAATTAATTTTTGAATATTAAAAATGATAAAATCATATTTAAAATTGACCATGTCGCAAAAGAAATTAACTGGATTAGCTATAATAACAATTGAAAAATAAATGTTAGTAGAATTTTAATAATAGCTCTACCTATTGTGGCATTTTCTTAAAACGCTGTAGTAGAGTATCTATAGCTGAGATTTAAAAAGTGCCGGCTTTAAACTGTCTTAACAGGTTAACTTCTTCTGGAAGTTTCTAAAAGACTTGTATTAGGTCTCCCTATAGTCGCAGTTTTCAAAGCAGGTGAAAAAAAGAAAGAAAAAAAAAACAGTTTTTTGTAGTGCAAACACATACTCAACATTTTTGCATCTTGAAAAGTTAGAACAAATATATTTTTAAATAAAAAAAATCAAATTATAAATATTATGCAACTAATATTTAAATATAACCAAAAAAAAAAAAAATAGCCACCTTAAATATTCACTTTAGACCCCACAATGAGTTGAGCCAAACTTGACTAAAAGAGATGCAATTATTTTGGTCCAGCTAAACATAAAAGAAGGGAAGTTGTTATTGGATTTCCTTACACACTCAGCGTGTACGGTGTATTCATTGTTGGACTTGGAATTGTGTGTAAAAAGATAGAGAAAACAAGAAGGATGTTTATGATTGACTTCACTTTCATTATACATCAATATAACTTAATATATAAAAAAAAACTTCCGTATATTAAAATGAAATTATGAAAATGTTTTGTGCCTTTGGTTTTATATCTCTTACAATATTCAAATCTATCTCTCTCTTGGTAACGGTTGAATTATAAATAAATAAATAAATATTATGGAAACAAATAGTAAACAAATATTATGTCCATAAATATTTACTTGCATGGCCGGTCAATTAAGCGTGTCACATACGTGTGTAAAGGGCAATCACCAAGCCGTCAATTGTACAGGAAGCTTAATTATTCTCCTTACATTAAAGAAGTCAAATTTTTTTTTTTTGAGAAGATTAAAGAAGTCAAATTGGTCCCTCTATGTGTGCCACAGCATCAATCCAATGTGAACGAAATAATGTGGCTGACAGTTTTTTTAAAAAAATTGTCTTTATCTTTATCTTTCTCAATTTTCTTTTTAACCTTTTTTTAGTAATTAATTTTCGAAGAAATTTTAATTTTAATCTATGGTTGAGAGATTGTTTCAAATTCAGTCTATACTTTTAGAAGTTCCATGGTAAATAATTTAATTGTTAAGAATTTTGTAATTCAATTAATAATTCTTTATAATCTGTATATCTATCTATATATAATAATAATAATAATAACAGATAAAGCTGAGAGAAACTTAAATTAAAATTTTGAATTAGAGTTTTAATTTTGCGCCATGTGTCTTATCTAATCTAAGTTTTTAAATTTTTTTGCTAAGTGAGTTAATTTAATGTCAAATTTGGATTTCAATTAGAGTTTAATTTTAAGACCTGTGTGCCATCTAATCTAAATTTTTTAATTTTTGTATCAAATGAGTTAATTTAGTGTAAAAAAAATGAATTCAATATAAGTAAACCATAAAAAATAATAATAATAATAATAATAATTTTTGAATGATTTTATATTTATGAGTTTTTTTTTTCTGTAAAACTAAAAATAATTCAAGTTTTTGAAATAGTTTTTGAAATCGTAAGATTTAATTTTGTTTTATATTAATAATTCGATGATTATAACAAGAGAGGAGAGGTTTAAACGGTAAACATTTATATAGAAACTAGCTTGTAACTCCTTGCATATGCATGAAAATACTTAAAGATACACATTAAGATGTATAGTATAATATCTTACATATATAATTTAAATATTATTGATAGTCATTCTTACTCTTTAAAAAGTCTTGTAAGAATATTATTAGGTAGAAAATGTAAATTTTTCATTTTTAAAATAATTTTATATTAATTAATTCTAGACTCTTTGATTTTTATACACAATAGCTTACTTGAATGGATATTTATGATATGAAGCCACATTTAATTACAAAATTAAAAATAAATTCTCTCTAAAAATAAATAATTTAGGACACATGATGCAAAATTGGACTTCAATTGCAGAATCTAATTGGATTTTCTCTAAACTTTACCTATTTATATATATATATATATATATATATATATATATGTAGGGTCGGTTTTGTAGCCTAAGCCCAAAGAGATTGGTTATAGGCCCAACGAACCCAGAACAATGAATTTGTAGAGAGTAGGTTGAAGGTTTAGGCGCTGACCTGCGTCTTAGAAGCATGAACATCTTTTTCTTTTATTGAAGAAATACTTGGAATAATTTACAACTAGGGGTGCTCCTCGGCCATGGACCGAGGAGGCTTTTCTCCTCCTTTCCTCAAAAAACCCCCCCAAAGACCTTCCATTTACATTTTGCTGGTCTCCCTTATATATTACTCTCTTTCTTCTTCTGTTGATCGTTCATTGGCCTCTCCTCTGGCTGTCTGTCCCATCAGAGGTCGTATCCGTGCTCAAGTGATTCACCTGATCGATGTAGCCCTGCCGGGGGTTGCATCTTCATTAATGCGGCCAGAAGGGTTAGGTGAACGTATTAAGTGTTGAGGTGACAATTTGCTCTGGGTCTGTCCCCCCCTCCCCTACAGTTATCCTTAGTACGCTGAAGACGAGGGGATTTCGGCGTAGATCCAAAAAGAGTTTGCTCCCCAAATTGGCCTTGGGTAGTCATCCTTCCTCGGATTGGGCCATTTGGGCCTGGCTTGGAGTGGGCCGTGGCTGTACGATTTCCTGACCCCACAATATATATATATAATTTTTGTGCCAAATGAATTTTTTTTAGTTTAAAAAAAAAAAAAAAAAAAAAAAAAAAAAAAAAAAGAAGGCTCATAAATATAAAATCATTCAAACTCTCTCTTCCTCTAATTTTATATATAGTGTTAGACATATGATTATGTTTTTTATAGTTTATTTATGTTGGACTCCTCGTTTTCTACTCTAAATTAAACTCANAATCTTACAATTTCAAAACTATTTCAACTCAAACTATAAACTCATTACTGTTAGGAACTAGTGGTCATAAACTATTCAAACTTAAACCATAAACTCATTAATTTTCAACATAAAGAAAGCACAACAAAGTCTGGGGAAGAAAACAAAGCAATGTTTGTGGTTTGGAAGATATATCTCAGTAAGGGTTTGGGTTTGTAAGAGGAAGATACAGTGGTTATTAGTGGCTGGGTGGTTGGTTTCATAAATACCATTGCGAACCTAACTGGCGAGCAGAGTTGTAAATATTGAGTCTAGTACTGCTTGAAGAAAACCTTGAACGTAGATGTAGTCCTAGGGGTCCCATTAGAAACAAGTGGTATAGGTTTCACACGAGTATTTCCACGAAGATATCATCAACTTCTTCTTGGATCCTTGTAAAAAAGTCATATGCCCATTTTAGAATGCAAAATTCACGTGTTTTTAACTAATTATATAATTTTTTTTTTTTTGAGAATCAACTTATATAATTTTCAAGTAAAAAAGAATCTACAAAAGTTAAACATTCTGAAGTCATGAGGACTCAAGGTCCAAAAGGAAGTCAAGTCAGTTTATAAATTAAGCATTTCTATTTATACATTAAGCATATCTATACTATAAATTTCATGTCACCCCAAATAATCGTTTTTACTCTATCTTCTAAATTGCCATTATCTAATTATCAATATTTATATATTAGGCGGAAATACTATTTTCGTCCCTACATTTTCACCCGATTCTCACTTTGATTCTTATCTTTTTTTTTTTCACCGCTTTTAGTCCCTATTCTAGAAAACGCATCTCGTTTTAGTCCTTTCCGTCAGTGCCCTAACGACCCCATTCTACGTGGCAGACGGAACTATTAAAATAATAATAAAAAATTTTATTTTGGCATTAAAAAATGCCACGTCAGCATTTAAATTAAAAAAAATTAATTTATTAATTTTAACTAAATAAAAAAAAAATAAAAACAGAATTAAAAACCAAAAATTGTATGAATTGAGATCTAAATATGTCTTAAACAAGAACGATAAGAACACAAACCCAGATACAAGAACACAAACACATAAATTAAAATCCAAGAACACAAACACATAAATTAAAATCCAAAAATCGAAGAACACAAACACATAAAACCGAAGAACACAAACACAAACACATAAATTAAAATCCAAGAACACAAACACATAAATTAAAATCTAAACACAGAAACACCCAAACACACAAACCCTCATTCCTATGATTCGAATCCCAGAAGCTCCCATCTTCATCACCGTCCGATCGTCCACCTCCACCGCCGCCACAAATCTTACGGCCGCCAGACCCGAACCCACCCGCCACCAACAAGCTCAGCATCCCACTCCCACTCTTCGTCCCAACCTCGCACCTGTCCCCCAATAACGACGTCGTTTTACTACCAGACCCCACCATCTTATTTCCGTCAGTGCCTTAACGGCCCCATTCTACGTGGCAGACGGAACTATTAAAATAATAATAAAAAATTTTATTTTGGCATTAAAAAATGCCACATCAGCATTTAAATTAAAAAAATTAATTTATTAATTTTAACTAAATAAAATAAAAATAAAAAACAGAATTAAAAACCAAAAATTGTATGAATTGAGATCTAAATATGTCTTAAACAAGAACGATAAGAACACAAACCCAGATACAAGAACACAAACACATAAATTAAAATCCAAAAATCGAAGAACACAAACACATAAAACCGAAGAACACAAACACAAACACATAAATTAAAATCCAAGAACACAAACACATAAATTAAAATCTAAACACAGAAACACCTAAACCCTCATTCCTATGATTAGAATCCCAGAAGCTCCCATCTTCATCACTGTCCAATCGTCCACCTCCACCGCCGCCACAAATCTTACGGCTGCCAGACCCGAACCCACCCGCCACCAACAAGCTTAGCATCCCACTCCCACTCTTCGTCCCAACCTCGCACCTGTCCCCCAATAACGACGTCGTTTTACTACCAGACCCCACCATCTTCATCGCTTCCTCCACCTCCTCCTCTACCGAGATTTCGCTCAGAGTTCCCGAAAACGGTCTCTTCTTCAGAACCGAGAGCTCGTGGAGGTCGGTTTCGGAGAGCGCACGTGTCATTGGCTTAGTGGTTGGATTGCTGATCACTGAAGGAGAAGATCCGACTATTAAGGAAAGTGAGCATCGTCATTGAACAATCCATAAATACAACACAACAAATCCAAATCGGCACGGCGACGGTGAGTTCTCTTTCTCTCCCTTTTTCGTGGGTTTCATAGGTTAATTTTTGTTGGGTTGTGGTTCCAATTTGGGTCAGGGTGGCGGTGGTTGGTGGTTCCGATCTGGGTTTGGTTTGTGGCAGATTTGTGGTTTGGTTCTTCATTTGTGGTTTGGTTTGTGATTTATTGGTGGGTTTGGTCACTGTAATTGTCCCTGGGTTCGTGGCTTGCTTTAGACGTGTTGGTTGATGGGTTTTTCTGAGTTTGAGATTTTTTTGTTTGGATTGGTTGTGTTGTATTTTTTGATTGATTTGATACTTTTGAAATTTTTAATTTTTGGATTTTAATTTTTGGGTCTGTGTTCTTAGATCTGGGTTTGTGTTCTTGTTGTTCTTGTTTAAGACATATTTAGATCTCAATTCATGTAATTTTTTATTTTTAATTCTGTTTTTAATTTTTTTATTTAGTTAAAATTAATAAATTAATTTTTTTTTAATTTAAATGCTAACATGGCATTTTATAATGCCAAAATAAAATTTTTTATTATTATTTTAATAGTTCCGTTTGCCACGTAGGATAGGGCCCTTAGGGTATTGATGGAAAGGACTAAAATGATATGCGTTTTCTAGAATAATGACTAAAAGCGGTGAAAAAAAAATATAGGGATCAAAGTGAGAATCGGGTGAAAATTTAGGGACGAAAATATTATTTCCGCCTATATATTAATTGTAAGGTCAGTTTTTGTAGCCCAAGCCCAAAGGATATGGGTTAAAGGCCCAACGAACTCAGAATAATGAATTTGTAGAGAGTGGGCGAAAGAGCTGGGCTGATTATGAAGCACAGAACAGTTGGCTAGGTTACTTGCAGTGAGGATAACATGAAATAATGCTCAAACAACTCCATGAATGAATGTCCGAAGAGGTGTTTTATTGAGTGAACAGTGATTACAACATTCAGAACTACAATCAAGCTTTTCTCTCCCTTTTTCTCTCTCTTGTTTTCGTCCCCCATTATCAGGGACCCTTCTTCTTTATATAGCATCCCTTCCTATCATCTCCATCGTCCACCTGTTCTCCATCCGCGCATCTACTCAAGTGCATGTCACGTCATGTGTCTACTTTAGTTCTTTGTGAGTGGCGGTAGCTGAGGTTGCACTGTTCAGGGGTCTTCTCCACATAAATGCGGCTAGAAAAGCTGTTGCAGTGTCCTTTAGATATTTTCCGAGTTCTGATCGTCTCCAGATCCACCCAGAACTTATCAACATCATTAAGAGTGTTAGGAAGATTATTCGGACCTTCCACACGTTTGTTTGATCAAGGTTATTCGTGGCTGATTTAAGTGTAAATTTAAAGTAGATACCAATAGATAGGTAGAGCACCACGACAAAGTATGCAACTCCAGGAGCACATGGATAAGTTTTTTTGTAATGCTCATCACAATAATTTGAATTGGAATTCATTTCCTTGTTATAGCATGAACCCCATGCTAATTGACCCATGGTAGCCAATTTATTTCCACCCGAAAAACAACAACAAAAAAGCATCCACTTTTACTTTGCATGGATATGTGGTGCTCCAAATTAGTTTAGTTCCAACTTAAATTGTTCTTTGGAGAAAATGAATTTAGTTAAATCACTATATGATTAGACTCACTTACAAGCCAACACTTTTCATTCATTTGGTGAAAATACAATATAAATCTTTTAGGTTAAATTACGAAGCTAATCCTCCAATTATTGAATAAAGTTCAATTTGATCCTTATACTATTAATTCTATCAATTTAGTCACTCAACTTTAAAATTAAGTCAACTTCATACTTTGGTCTAATGTATGTTTAAATATTAACATAATTAAGAGTTGAAATTGATTTTTTTTGTAAAAAAAATTACATTTTCTATAATAATCTTCTAATATGTGTTCTATTATCCTCATTAAATTTTAAACGAAGAGAATATTCAAGGATGAAGTAAATTCGATTTTGAATTTTTTGTAATAGATTTTGAAAGTTGAGAAATTAAATTGGCGCAATTAATTTTTGAAAAAATAAATTAATACAATTGAGGGACCAAATTGAATTTTACCCTATAGTTGAAAAACCAAATTATTGATTAAACATTTTTTTATAAGATTTGTTTTCAGTTAAACCATTTTAATCAAATAAAGTCATACAAAGCACAAATTATAAACTATAACATCAATACATAAGAGATTAAATAACTAAATGATATAAAATAATTAAAACATTAAAATCCATTTCCAACTTCATCAAATTAAAACTTTCTTTTTGATATATATATATATATATAAAAAGAGGATTTAGAAAGTTAGTTATGCCTTTAAAAAATGTCAAANGTGCTCTACCTATCTATTGGTATCTACTTTAAAATTTACACTTAAATTGATCATACATCATGTATATCTTTGCATCTGAATTATTTTATCATCTTATGTTTATTAATTTTATCCAAAGTTGAAATTTCGTTCAAAGATTTATGCTTATCTATTAAGAAATACTCCAAAATGAGATTATTTTCTAGCATAATTCAAATATGAGTATCTAAGTGATGCATTCTTCAAACGAATTTAGTGTAGATCAATTCATATTGCATGCGTCAATTGAAATTTTTTTTTTGTTTACTTATGCTTTCAACAGGAACTATAATTATGGAAAAGCAGGTAAAGATTTGAACGTGGATTTGTTAAACCATCCAGAATATATTGAGCAAAATGCTACCTTGGCCTTCCAAGTTGCGATTTGGAGGTGGATGATGCCAATTAAGAAACATCAGCCTTCAGCACATGATGTCTTTCTTGGCACCTGGACACCCACCAATAATGACACTCTAGCCCAGCGAGTTTTTGGATTTGGTACTACCATGAATGTGCTTTACGGAGATCTTGTTTGTGGTCATGGTGATAATGAGTCCATGAACAACATTATCTCCCATTACCTATATTACCTTGATCTTATGGGTGTTGGCAGAGAAGAAGTTGGGCCTCAAGAAGTGCTTAGTTGTGCTAAGCAAGTTGCTTTTAATCCATCTTTTTCCTCATCTCCTTGAGCTTTAATTTGTTTGGTTTTGATGGATAGTTTGCCCTTTGTTGAACTAATCATTTTTTTAAGGCGGTGCATTTATAAGGTTCTCTGAACCTATCAAGTAACAGAAAGGAAATGATCAAACATTAAGGGAGAGTAATTGTATGTATAAGCTATGTGTGTCTCCGTGTGATGTTACACTTGCTTGAAGGTCAGAGAGTTTTTATTTAGTGATTTGTAACTGCCTTTTGCTAGTGCTGTGCGGCTATTGAGATATAATTTTTGTTTTCAAATTCTTAATATTTTTAACTATTTATTGTGGATTATATATGAAAGTTTCTAGGCTTGTATAGTATGCATTTTAGTTGTGAAATCTTGGAATATCTCATTTTTGCGCTTCCATTTTTTTTTTTAAACAAACATTACGTACATAAAAAATGTGCATTTATTCTGGACTAAGATTAACAAAAATGAAAGAAATATGCTGTTAATTGAAACTTCTCAGATTCCTAGATCAACTTGATACAATTTGAGATATAATGTTTTATTTGAAATATATTTTTCTCACCTTTTGAAGTGCAAAATTAATAATAAAATTATTTATCCAAATTACGGTAACATCATTTTCAATTGACAATATGATAAACTGATTTAGTCTTTCTTGTTACATAATCAATTGTTGGGCGTATTATATTAATTTTTGTTTTGAAAATTTTCTTCTGTGGAAGCAATTGTAAGTCAGAAAAGTTCTCAGACGCCTCTTCCATGGTGAATTTTTTACTAGATTTGGGTCTAAATCCTGTTCTAAGGTCATACTTTCATTGGAAATAGGAGAGGCCACTTTATGTGGTGTAATTGATCTGAGCTTAGTAAAGCCCATCCTTTTGAATTTTTGGATTGGGCCGCACAATTAGTCCAATCGGATGTTTCATAACAAGGGCATTAGGTCAAGCCAAGATGAAGCAGTAGTTCCATGGTAGAAACTGACTGGACAAACCATTCCTCCAAACTAATTTTTGAAGAATCTCCTTAACCTTGTTATATAACGACTCATAAAACAATTAATGTGTATTATTTAGATTAGTCACATGAATGATATTGTTCAGCTTGTACATACTGCGTAAGAGCTAAAATGCGTAGTTTTTCATTGAGTAAACATGATATGTCTTCTGAGTTCTTTTCCAGCTTGTACATAATGATGTCTAGGGGCCTGCACCCCTTATATCTATTCTTGGTTTCAGATTCCAGGTCATTTTTGTAAATGATTCTGCAAGATTTCATGGGTTTGTTTACTTTAAAAAGAGAAATGTGAAGTTCTGTCCATTTTTAAACACTTTAAAACTTTAGTTGAAACTCAATATTCCACCAAAATTAGAACTCTTAAGAGCCCATTTGGTTGGGGGAGAAATAAGGAGGATAGAAAATAAAGGAAAATAAAGTGAAGAGAACTAATTTTACAGATATTTGATTGGAGAGAAAGGAAGAATGGAAAATTGGTGAAGCTCAATAGTTTTATTCTTTGGCCCACCAATATTCTATCTCTCCAATTTGGGGAGAAAATAGAAGGGAGAGGAATAGTTGCAATCAATGACTGAACTACCCCCTTTTACAGGCTAGAACTTCTGGTTTTTTTTTTTTTTTTTTTTTTNTTTTTTTTTTTTTTTTTTTTTTTTTGGCATGATAGGTGTTGTGGCCGCTTTCCTTTCTTATGCTCTTTTTCTTTTAGTTTAATGGGAAATTTGTTTTTTACTTTTTTTTTCTCTGGGCATGATTTTTCTTCTTTAATAAATTTGGGTGATTGCCACTTTTTTTTTTGTTGTTTGCCACTTTTTTTTTAATTGTGCTCATTTTTTAATAAAGGCATATGAGTAAATTTATACAAACTCATTTTTTCTCATCTCTTCACTTTTTACCTCCAACCAAACCAAAAGAAAGAAAATAAAATCTCTCTATCCTCTCACATTTTCATTACTTCCCTATTTTCTGTCCTTCTACTTTTTCATCTTCCTAAGGTCTATTTGGTTGAAAGGATGGAAAAATAGGAGGATAGAAAATGAAGAAGAGATGAAAAAGTTGGAGGATATAATAGATTTTATCTCCCTCGTTTGTGTTTGGTTGGAAGGGTGGAAAAATGGAGGGGTGGAAATTATTTTGTTTCGTGAAGAAGAAAAATGGAATGATAGAAAATAGATATTGTTTATATGTACTTATATGACCTTATTAAAAAATGATTTCCAATTAAAAAAAATGCGTTAAAAATAAAGGCAATCACCCAAAAAGAAAAATCATGCCCGATACAACAGAAAAAGTTATTGAAAAAAATATATATATATATATATATAATAAAAAGAGAAGAAAGAAAACAAATAAAGGGTCAACGCAAAAGAAAAAAAGCAAATAAGAAAAAAATAAAAATAGAACAAAGAATGGATCAGCGGAGAAAAACAAAAAGGCAAAGAAGAAAAAGTCTAAAAAAGTAACGTTTGGGAGGGGCAATTGTGTCCAAAACACATCTTCAATTTGGGGAGAAAACTTTTTAGTGGACCCGAGAAGAAAACATTAGGCCCTACCACTTTTTTTCTTCTTCCAACCAAAAACCCACTAAAAATGCTCTCTCCACTTTTCTCTCCTCAATTTTCTATCCTCCCTAAAATCTCTCCATACAAACATACCATTGGGATTGATGGCAGAGGAGAATATACAAAATCAGAAATTCAATAATTTGCTCCACTCATGCTATTTTACATCCTTTATCTTATCTTTATGTTCCTCAACAAAGTATAATTTTTGAAGAAAACATAGGCATATTATTGAGACAGGCCTAGATATACTCCATAAGTCCAATTACCTCTCAATTATTGGTCTTTCATCACTCCCCTTTATCTCATAAACATGTTAACCTTATCTCTTTTTGGCTTCAAATCTCCATAGGAACAATTGCACTCATATCCTCCACCTTTCAACGCCCTTAAGACCTTTGGCTGTGCCTGTTATCCTTTGTTCAATCATGCATTATAATAAACATAAATTTCAGCCAAGATCCTTTGAGTTTATCTTTCTAGGCTACCCTACTTTGTCCAAATGTTATTTGCGTCTCGATCCCTCTACCAACAAATTAAAGTTTATGTTACATGTTATGCCTTATTCAATTGGACTGTCCTGTCCTAAATTTTGATCAATTATCCTTAGCCTCTTCTCATTCAATCCATACATATGATTTTGATCACTGGCTACTACTTTCATGACCTAGTACAGCTTCTCATTCATTCCCTTCTCTTGACACTCCAACAACTTAATCTAATTCTCCTGTCTTTTGCAATAGCCAAAAGTCATTAATTTTTGAAATTCTTTGACCAGTTCTTCCATTCCTCGACTATTGTCATCTCAATATTCCCCCTCTACTATTCCTTAATTCCTTCTCTATTCCTCTTGCAACTCGTACTAATTCTCAACCCATGTTTAATCGTTATTAACTTGGCATTCATAAATCCAAAATTTATAAAGCCATCACTGACTATACGTATAAGAAACCTCCCTCTTATTCCATTGCCTGCTAATATCCTCAATGATCAGCTGCAATGGACTCCGAATTCCAGTCTTTATATAAGCAGTAGACTTGGTCACTCGTTCCAATTCCTTTAGATAAGACTATTGTCACTTGTAAATGGGTATATAAGCTCAAATAGCACGATGATGGCTCCATTGCCCATTACAAGGCCAGACTAGTTGCAAGAGATAATTTACAGCAACATGGACTTGATTATGATAAAATATTTAGTCCAGTTGCTAAACCAATAACAATGAGATTGATTCCTACTCTTGCAGTTCAATATGGTTGGTCTTTGAAGCGCATGATGTTAGTAATCCTTTCCTTCACGGGGTCCTGAAGGAAGAAGTCTACATGACACAACCTCAAGGCTATTTACATCCTTATTTTCCTGATCATGTTTATCTTTTGCACAAAGACAATTTATGGACTTAAGCATGCTCCTAGAACCTAGTTTGAAAGGTTCACCTTTCAATTACTACATCTTGGCTTTGTAGCTTCAAGGGTAAATGATAACCTCTTTATCTACAACCATGCTTCCAATCTGCTATACTTGTTCCTGTATGCTGATGATATCAACATTAGAGGAAACCATCCCTCTTTTATAACTCATCTGATTATCCAATTGAGCTCCAAATTTGATCTTAAAGACTTAGGCCCTCTTCATTATTTTCTAGGCCAAATTGATATACTTCCTTCTTGTTTTTTTGTCCATCAGACCAAATATATACCTTAGATCCTTTGAGGATTTTTCCCTTTCGTCATAATTACCATAGAATTTTGCTACACACCAGTAACTTAAAAAATCATTCATGTTTATTTTTGGTAATGTGATACTTAATGGTAACATAATTTATTTAAATAATTATATAAATTGTGCAATTTAATACATGTGAATGATTTTATAAATCTCTATTCAAAAAACTCTCTGAAAATTAATTAGTTAACTTATTCTTTTTTAATAGAAATTTTAAAAAAAGTTTAGAATGCAGAGTTACACACTGTGTGTCACATTTTCAGTTTTTTTTTTTTTTTTGTTTTTCTTTTTTTGGATAAAAAAAAATATATTAAAAAAAAAAAAAAAAAAAAGAAAAAAGAAAAAGAAAAAGAAAAAGAAAAAGGAGTGTGTAACACACTTTATGTAACAACTAACTGCCATCCCCACTAAACTTTATTTCTTTTGAAGGAAAGGAATCAAAAACCTCCTTAGCGCAAAAATAAAATAAGGTAAATTAAAGTGGCAGCTAGAAAAGCGAAAGATTCTGCAGACTTTCTGACCGAAGACCCGCCAAGTCTTCGAAATTCTGATGACTTGCAATTCACTATCTTTTCTTTCCTAAACCTTATATCACCCAAGTCCCCAGTATATAATACAGGGAAGGTACAGACCTCTATTCCAACTCCACCCTTGTTAATTTTTACATTCAAAAAATGGAGTATAAGTGCTGTGCACTCTTGACAACGGCATTGATATTAGTGATACTTGTGAATTGTAACGCCTTACGTTGTGCAAGGCCCGCAAGGGGTTCCTATTCAAGAGGATGCTGTGTCAAGGGGGCCATTACTGAAGGAGAAAAACTATGTGCTTTGTGCAACACACTTAAAGCACCAACTTGCTGTGTCGAGGGGGCCATTACTGACTACTTCCAGATCAACCAGTTTGAGAAGATGTTCTCAAACCGTGACTCCCTTGAGGTTGAGAGCCATGCAAATAAGGCATTCTGGGACTACCAGTCTTTTATCACTGCCTCTGCTTACTTCCAGCCCTATGGCTTTGGTACTACCTACATCAACCGGAAGTTCACGGGAACCAAAGAAGTTGCAGCTTTTCTTGCCCATGTTGCCAGCAAAACCTCCTGTGAGTTCGAAGTTTCGCTTTTGTGAAATTTTAATTTGGAATTTTATGTTGTTGGTTTGGTTGAATATATGTGTTTGACGACTTCTTTTCTGTCTGGCTTTGATTTCATAGGTTCTAAGTGGATTTGAGGGTACAAATTTGGGTTTAAGTAAACTAGATCAATATGAAAAATAATATTATATTTCGGTTGTTTACACTAAGCTCTTTTACAACATGTTGAGTGGGACCCACATGGGTCCCTCCGAACATATTGTTGTCGGTTTGATTTGATTCCTTTTCGAAGGTGAAAAAAAATCTTAAAATATGATTAGACTTGTTTAATTAATAATCAATTTTTACTAATTTTATTTTATCCCAATATAATATTTAGTTAGCAAAAGATAGGATATGTAATAAAGACTATGATTTTTAATCAACTGAAATATCATCAATAGAATCATAATTTTAATTTTAAAATTTCTTTTCTTGAGTTTAGTTGATTAATGTGTTAAGAGAATTGATATTGTAGGGCATAATTTGGGCTTTTCTTAACATGTATTTGATTAAAATGATTTCAACTGAAAACAAATTCTACTCATTAACAAATGAAAATTTTCGCATTTTACATTGTTTAGGGTCTTCTTGGGATGAGATTTATGATTAAAACCTTAATTACTTTTTGAAACTTACATTTTTTGAGCAAATGAATGAAGCTTTGGGTTGTATTTGAATTTACAGAGAGTGATTTACGTAGATCCTTTTCTTTTAAAAATCGACTGGGTTGTAAGTTGGACCTATATAATTTAATCTGGAGCACTATATATCCATGAGTTGTGTGTAATTAAATTTGTATCTGAGCTACAGACAATGATCCTATACTCACTCAATCTCTATGCAAAGTAAAAGTGGATGATATATTTCAGGTGAATATAATGTGACCACTAAGGAACCATCAGCTTCAAGTTTATGCCATTACAAGAAAACGAATTCCAATTCATATTATTGTGATGAGCAGTACAAAAATACTTATCCATGCACTTCTGGAATTGCATACTACAGTCGGGGTGCTCTACCAATCTATTGGTATCTACTTTTTCAATCACTTTGACATATCATACATCCTTTACAAATTTGCATTTGAATTATTTTCTTATATATTATTGTTCAATTTCTGTCCCACTTTTCCTGCTCCACTCTGTACTCCACCAATAAATATTTACCACGTGTTCGCCTAATTAATTAAATATTATCATTATTGACTTATTAATCCTACAATTATTAATTAATAGTATCACGTGGCAAGTATTTATTGGTGGAGTATAGAGTGGAGCAGGAAAAGTGGGACAGAAGATTTGAACTCCTTCAATTTTATCCCAAATTGAAACTTCGATGGAGTTAAATGTATATTTGTTAAAGAAAACATTAAAATGAGATCCTTTTTCTAACATAATTCAAGTAAGAGCACCTAAAGCATTTTCAATCGAAATCTAGGCTACTAATTTTCAGGAAAAACAATTTTCTACTGCACTAAAACGTGTATATGCCTTTTGTTCCCTACCCAGAAGAATTTATTGTAGATTAATTCATAGTTGCATGCTACAATCTAAAAAAAATTTATATTTTCTAATACTTTCAATAGGAACTACAATTACGGAGAAGCCGGTAAAGAACTGGATGTGGATTTGTTGAACCATCCGGAATATATTGAACAAAATGCCACCCTAGCTTTCCAAGTTGCAATTTGGAGATGGATGATGCCAATTAAGGAGCACCAACCTTCAGCACACGAAGTCATTATTGACTATTGGAAACCAAACAAGAATGACACTATGGGCAAGCGAGTTTCAGGTTTTGGTGCTACCATGAATATACTCTACGGAGATCTGGTTTGCGGTCAAGGTGATAATGAGTCCATGAACAACATCATAGCTCAGTACCTATATTACCTTGATCTTATGGGTGTTAACCGAGAAGAAACAGGGCCTAATGAAGTGCTTAGTTGTGCTAAGCAGGTTGTTTTTAATCCGTCTTCTTCCTCATCTCCTTGAGCTTTCTTGAACTAATCCTAATTTAAGGTAATGCATTAATATGGTTCTAAGATCCTATTAAGCAACCGAAGCAAAGGTTTAAATACGAAAGAGAGTAAGAGTTTGTATAAACTGTTTGTTTGTCTCTATGTAATGATAAAGTTGCTTGGACAATAAAGATTTGTATTGATTTCTATCCGTGTTTTGTCAGTATTGTGTAACTTCTGAGTTTTTTTTATTTTTTTATTTATTTATTTTAGTTATGTCCTGTTATTGTGTAACTTCATCACACTATTTGCTTGTCTTATAATAATTAACAATAACAATTATAAATGTAAGGCCTCTCACTAAGAAAAACAATTTGAGGGCCCCTTGGCCAAAACAATGCATTATTTATCTATACAATAATATAAAATTTCAAAAACTTATCCTCTGTTTAAATGTTGTGCACTTAATTTGTTAATATGTTGTACTCATCTGCGACAGTTTAAGAGTGCATGTAAAAAATTTCACTTTTCCAAACACATGTGTTAGGACATATGTGAATCATATTAAAAACATATGTCATTTAGAATTGGTTAATCTTTTGACAAAACGCACTTTACTTGTAATTGGGTAGATTTAGGATTTGTTTAATACTTTAAGGAACAAGAGTTTAAGTCCAAGTGTTAAAATCATGCAAATATGTCCAAGAAACAAGTGAAGAAGTGTTGGATTTTAAAACTCGACAGATAGCATCTATCGAGGTTTAAAAAGCATGTTTAGCCTGATACTCGACAGCTGCCCGATAGATAACCTATCTATCGAGATTTACGAAAATCAGTTTTTCAGATCTGATTTCACACATATTCATGTATACTTGTTTAGGTTTTCTTTTCTCATAACCCTAAACATATATGAGGATAATTTTAAGGGCCGTCACAAAAGACACAATTAGTGAAACTTGATGCAAAAGTTTTTCACAAGCATATTGTGACCGGAGACATATGCCCTAGTTCATCTTTCTCTTGAAGAAGCTACTGCATTTGTACGCCGTAAGGTTTTGTAATCAAGGAGTTTCGTGATCTTCATCGTATTGATGAACTGAAGAATTTTGTAGCCAATATCTTTCTCAAGTTGGTGGTTAGTCACGTACTTGGATCCGTGTATCGATTGGTTAGTCACATATTGGAAGCCGTGCATTGAAAATGAGAGATTGTCACTACAGAATAAGTTCAATTGTATATTGGGGTAAGGGTTCAATTGTAGGTTGATATAAGGTACTGAAATTCCTTTACTTGTAACTACTTGTTATGCTAATAGTGGATTCTCGGGAGTGGTGACTTTAAATTCACCCAGTGAGATTTTTGTCTTGGAGGTTTTTCCTATTCATAAACAAATCATCGTGTCAACTTTATTATCCGCTGCATATTAACTTAGTTGGTGATTTGTTTGTGCTACCACGCATATTGCATGTTAATTGAATTAATTAATTAACTTGGCTAATTAATTAGTTAATTTATCATAAGGGGTCAATATATTCTTGGCTTATCAACATGGAAGGTGAAATGACTCTTTCCTTTTCTCTCTTTCTCTCTCCTTCAAGTTTAAAATCAGAGTTAATAGTTTTCCAAACAAATTCATTATTGAAATCCAATGTATATATAATGCCTAAAATCTAATATTGCCAAGAGATAGTGACTATCTCCAGCATGATATTTATTCTAATATTGATGGTTTCAACTTATTTTCGAAATACAAGTTTTAAAAGAAGTTCTACAAATAGATGAAAATACACAAATTAACATACACAATTACATAAAAATACTAGATTCTTTTCCTAATGTGTGTGTGTCACTTACAGAATATTACTAAAGATATATACGTTACATTTGGTCTAAGATTTTTTTTAGAAGAAAATTGGTCTAAGAAATTAATTTTTAAATATTAAAATTGATAAAATCGTATTTAAAATCGACTATGTCGCAAAAGCAATTAAGTGGATTAACTATAGTATCAATTGAAAAATAAATGTTAGCAGAATTTTAATAATAGCTCTGCTTATTGTGGTAGTTTCTTAAAGCATTGTAGTAGGGTATCTATAGTGGCGGTTTTCAAAATTAGTGTGGAAAAAAAAAAAAAACAGCGACTGTAGAACCAATTTTTTTGTAGTGTAAATTCATACTTAGCATTTTTGCATCTTGAAAAGCTAGAAAAATATATATTTTTTAATAAAAAATCAAATTATATATATTATGCAACTAATGTTTAAATATAATAATAATAAAAAAGCTTCTCAAAAAAAAAAAAAAAATTTATTGAAAATTAATGTATATATAATGCCTAAAATCTAATATTGCCAAGAGATAGTGACTATCTCCAGCATGATATTTATTCTAATATTGATGGTTTCAACTTATTTTCGAATTACAAGTTTTAAAAGAAGTTCTACAAATAGATGAAAATACACAAATTAACATACACAATTACATAAAAATACTAGATTCTTTTCCTAATGTGTGTGTCACTTACAGAATATTACTAAAGATATATACATTACATTTGATCTAAGATTTTTTTTTTCTTAGAAGAAAAATGGTTCCGGGACAGAGTAGACTTACGCTTAGGTGCCATGAAGCAACTAACATAAGAGGGAGAGAAAGAGAGAAAGAGAGGGAGACAATCAGAAAAGTACCAAGCAACAAATATATCAATACACAACATAGCAACAAAGTAAATACACATCTAAATGCATGAAACATTGTTATAATGCACATGTGATGCAATGCATGAAGTTTTAAATGTCATTTTGACAAAACCCATCCCAAAAATTGAGCAAAATCTTAATTGATTTTGAAAAATCTCAAAAGTTTCAAAAAAAATCCCAAAAGTTAGGTCAAACATATGAAATGCATGATGAAGAGAGGGATTAAGGACCTTACCAGTGAAGAAAAGCAAGATTAAGGTCGAAGAAAGCTTAGGAATGAAGTTTGGAGTGAGTGAGAGGTGTTTAGGAGGTGAAAAAACTGAAAACTGTCGAGAGAGATCGAGGGTATGAGATTTGAAATCACGATGGCTGCTTATATAGAAATCTCATAAATCTCGATTGATCGAGAGATGTCGAGCAGCTATCGAAGTTTAAAATGTGTGTTCCAGCTGTCGAACCTACTAACGAGGAGCTATCGAGGATCAAACAAGAGGTTTTTAACACAAAGAAGCTCGATGGATTGAGGTAGCTATCGAGGAGACAGAAAGTTTCTCGATTGATCGAACTAGCTATCAAGAGCTATCGAGAATGTGATAAGAAAGAGCTGAAGGGTCTTGATAGATAGCTTATCTGTCGAGAGGTATTGAGGGGCTATCGAGATTGCTTAAAAACAGTTTTTTAATGAAGAGAAAAACACAGATATGAATGCAATCAAGTATGCTACTCAAACACAGATCCAAACAACATTTTAAGCGCTTAAAAACATCTCTCAACAATAAAATGATGGGCATTTAGATCAAAAACACAGACACACATACACTAAACAAGTCTAACCAATTTTATATTTCAAAAACAAGTCAAGACAGTTTAGTGAGCATACATTAACACAAGTATTCCTTGTGATGGCTAAATCACATTGTACCTACACATGTATCAAAAGTAGAAAAGAATATTGTGTGTTGTGTGTGAAAAGCATCGCAAAATTGCATAAGTGTCTACGTGTTATGATGATTTGAAATATGAGGAAATCACTTTTACTCACACACAATCATAACTGTTTGATGGGGACTATCACCTTCGAGGTACATCTTATAACTCTCTCATCTCCTAGAATACACACTTGCAATCATATATAAAACATTTTAATATTTTTGCTTTAATTTTTCTTTGCATATTTTTCTTTTAAGCAAACTATGCATGGGCATATGAGAGAGAGAAAAGAAATACCCAATTATGTTAAGCATTTGACATTCCACTTTTGCTATGCCGAAACATACAAATGTCATTTCATGATTGACGGGCAACAATGGTAAGATGGTTATTTATGCCTTTCTTTTTGGATTTTTTAGTCTTTCCTGTCAAAAAGAGTGATATGAGTGTTAAGTACGAGAAATTACTTAATCTTACTCATCACAAACACGAGTCACAAAACTCACTTGCTTAGTTGTGTATAGAGATGCTCATCTAAACTATAAAAGATACAAAGTTTAGAAAACTTTGTTTCAATGGCTATCCAAGGTACACAACTACCAATGTACACAAACACATACTGCTTTTGTATTTTTCAAATTTTTATTTTTATATGAAAAACAAAATAAAACAAAATTGAAAAGTAACTAAACAAAAATATGTTAAACAAAACAAAGTAATGCATAAAGCTAGACTGACTCAAAACAATAAAGCAAAACACACAAGTAATGCAAAAACAAAAACACAAAGGGGAGAGAGAGAATAAGTGACAAAATCACTTGAAGCCCTTTTCCTTCCACACCTTGGAAGAACCTTTTCGTTTAGCAAACCCTTGATCTGGAGTTGAGAGAGAATAATTAAAACCGTTCAAGTTAGAAATGAACATGAGGGCTTTGAGAAGATCTCCAAGATGAGCAAAAGAGGATGGAAGCTGATTCTGATCTCCTGACGCAATCATGCTGTTGCTCGTTTAAGTGGCTAACTACTTGTAGCAATTAGGTCGAGTATGTCCAACTGCGCCACAGTGATGACAGAAATACTGTTTTTTCTGTTTTGGCTTTTGAGAATTTCCGTTCTTAGCCCTAGAGTTTTTAATCTCATTCTTGTCAAGCTTAGAGGGTGCTCCTAAGATAGATTTACCCTTGTCTATGTTCTCACTAGCTAATTCATTTTTAACACCGTTGTTCTTAGTTTCAATATTATTAGCAGGAGGAACAAAAATAGTAGTACTAGTAAAAGCAATACTAGGAGAAGAGAAATCATACCTTAAACCGGTTCGATCGAAAGTAGATTTCTGAAGACTGAGCATCTCATCGAGCTTAGCGCTTGAAGTCCTTTCCAACTGAGCTTTAACTTGGAACAATTTTGCCTCAAGCTTCTTGGTCTTCTCAGCCAAGAAATTATTCTCAAATCTCAGTGCTCCAATAGTCTGATTGGCTTTATCAAACTTTGTAGAGATTTCTTCTTACTCAAGCTCCACATCACTAAGTTTCTTAGTGGCCAACCTATACAACTTCTTATGCTTTTCTGAGACCTTGTATAACTTTGCATAGGCTGTGTGGATGTCATCTTGTTCATCCAACTTCTCAAACTTAGATTCCGCCAACTCCTCTTCTTCATCCACATCTTCAACAATCCCCTCAGCAAGATTTACAGTGGTAGTGAAGGCATTTAGGATTCCATCATCCTCATTATCAGAATTATCCTCAGGTTCAGTGTCACTTAACGTAGTAGCAAATGCCTTGCTCTTCCCAATGATCTTAAGATATGTAGGGCACTTTTGTTTCATATGACCGAAACCTTGACACCCAAAGCACTTTGGTCCTGAGGGTACAGTATACTGACCGCCATCCCTAGGATCCTTTTTCCCTTTATCTTGGCTCTTGAATTGTGAGGAACTGGATTGCCTACGGTCCTTGTCGAAACCCTTCCCATCGGCATTCTTCATGAATTTCTTGAATTGCCTTGTAATGTAGGACTTCATTTTAGAATCTTAATCGTCTGAAGACTCATTAGTATCACTGCTTTTGGCCTTCAATGCCATGCTCTTGCTCTTGCTCGATTTCCTGATCCTTGTCAAACCTAACTCATAGGTCTGCAGATTGCTAACCAACTCTGTCAAAGGAATTTTGTCAATATCATTTGATTCCTCAATCACAATGATCTTGGCATGGAATCTTTCGGGCAGAGATTTGAGCACCTTTCTCACAATCTTAGGTTTAGGAATGGTTTCCCTAAGATTAAATGCTGAGTTTACTATGTCCTTGAGCTTGGCATAGAACTCATCAAATGACTCATCCTCTTCCATCTTGATCTCTTCAAAGCTGGTAGTGAGCCTCTGAAGCTTTAAATCCTTAACAACCTTGGTTCCTTCATAGGTTGTCTGGAGGATGGTCCATGCTTCCTTTGCAGTTTCAGTGGAGGATATCTTCTTGAACTCTTCATTCGTGACTACACTGAATAAAGCATTTAATGCCCTGCTGTTAAAGTTTGCCGCCTTGATCTTAGCATTATCCTAGTTAGCCGACGCTTCTGTAGGCTTAGTCCGGCCTATCTCTACAGCTTGCCACACTTTCTCATCTAAAGACTGCAAGAAAGTACTTATGCGTACTTTCCAGTATGCATAGTTAGTGCCATCAAATAAATGAGGTATAATAAGAGATTGTCCTCTATCCATGACAAATAGGGGTCAATGCATCACAGGACAAAGATTAACCCTAATCAGAGTGTGCCAGCTCTGATATCACTTGATAGGCTAAGAATGTATTGACCCCTTGTGATGAATTAATTGATTAATTAGCCAAGTTTATTAATTAATCAAATTAACATGTAATATGCGTAGTAGCATAAACAAATCACCAATTAAACTAAGTATGCAGCGGAAAACAAATTAACATGGTGATTTGTTTACAAATAGGGAAAACATACACGGCAAAAACTCCACTGGGTGATTTTAAGGTCACCACTCCCGAGAATCCACTATTATCAAAACAAATGGTTACAAGTAATGAAATCCCAGTACCTTATACCAACTTACAATTGAACCTTTACCCCAATACCCAATTGGATTTGTTCTGTAGTGACAATCTCTCATTTTCAATGCACGACTACCAGTACGTGACTAACCAATTGCGCGGATCTTACTACGGGACTTGATCACCAACTTGAGAAAGATGTTGGCTACAAAGTTCTTCAGTTCATCCAGATGATGACGATCATGAAGTTGCTTGGTCACAAAACCCTACGGTGTACAAACACAACAGCTTCTTGAAGAGAAAGAAGAACTAGGGCAAACTCGGTTTCCGATTACACTTTTCTTCACACTTATGGAATTGTGCTCTTGTGCAACTTTGCATCACCTTTTTTAGCCCTTAAAATAATCCTTATATATGTTTAGGGTTATGAGAAAAGAAAGCTCAAACATACGCTCACGGATTGGATGAAAAACAATCTTGAAAAACTAAGTTTCATAATCCTCGATAGATGCTAGCTGTCAAGTCTTAAAATCTTGCACTTTCTCACTTGATTCTTGGATAAACTTGCATGGCTTTAACACTTGAACTTGAAACCTCGTTTCTTGAAACATTAAATACATCCTAGATCTACCCAATTACAAGTAAAGTGCATTTTGTCAAAGGATTAGCCAATTACATAAAATGTTGACATATGTTCCTAACATGAACCACATATGTCCTAACAATAATTAAAATCCTAATCTAGTTTTTGAGTCCTGCATTTTTGGAGCTAATGAATGAAGCATTGGGTTCTAATTACTTCTAAGTAAATCTACTAGTTAAATATATTTTTTATATTCTTATAAAAACAGATTGGGTTGGAAATTGGAAGTAAATGAATATGGAGCATTACATATCAGTGAACTGGTTGTGCGTAATTAAATTTGTATGTAGCTTTGGTGACAATAATTCTTTGCTCACTCAATCTCTATATAAAGTATAAGTTGAAGATATTTCTCAGGTAGATATAAAGTGGCGACAAAGGAACCATTAACCTGGGGTTTATGTGATAACAAAGAAAGGGATTCTAACTCGCACTATTGTGATAAGAACTTTAAAAGAACTTTTCCATGCGCTCCTGGAGCTGCATATTATGGTCGGGGTACTCTGCCTATATATAAATGGTATCTACCTTTTTAATCATACTTTATAACAAAGCTTGATAATTCATTTTTTATATCTATTCAGTTGAATTTTTTTTCTTATATTGTTCAATTTTATCTAAAGTTAAAATTTCTATGAAGTTTTATGATTATCCTAAAAATCTCATTAAGATGAGGTTCATTTTCTAGCATAATTCAAATATTATTACTTTAGTCATGCACTCTACAAACGAAATCTAGGTAACTAATTTGTTGGGATAAGCATGTGCAACCAAACTTTGGTAAAATTAATGCAGACATTTTGTTAGATAAAAGACAGGCATTTTAATCTACAATCTAAGACTTTGTGTTTTGTTTCCTAACATTGATGAATATATTATATTAATTCATAGTTGAATGTCACCATTCAAACAGTATTAATTCTGATGCCTTCAATCTGAACTATAATTATGGAGAAGCTGGTAAGGCCTTAAATATGGATTTGTTGAACCATATATAGAACAAAATGCTACCTTGGCCTTCCAGATTGCAATTTGGAGGTGGATGACACTAATTAAAGAGCATCAACCTTTAACACACGATGTCTTTATCGGCCATTGAAAACCTACCAAGAATGACACTTTGACAAAGCGAGTTTCTGATTTTGGTGCTACCATGAATGTACTTTACGGAGATCGGGTTTGCAGTCAAGGTGATAATGAGTTCATGAACAATATCATCTCGGACAAAATTGGGAAATGCCCTGTTTAGGCAAAAATAGCAGCTTTATGCCCTTTTCTCCAAACTAAATAGGGAAATGCCCCTGTTTTGTAACTCGACAAACGGGAAATCGAGTTATATTGAGAAACTCGATTATTCAATAGGCAAGTTATGTGTGAACTTTGTGCCACTCTGGACTACCACCGTGGCATTTTGTTTCTGAAAAACTCGATAATTCGAAAACCAAGTTATATAACCGACTATGCAGCTATCGAGTTATGCACTTGTTAAACATCTGTCTATCCTGTCTTGGTGTCAGGTGTACGATACAAGTCTTGAGCAAAACTCGATATTATATTAATCGAGTTATAAAGTATACTCGAAATCCATAGAGTCGAGTTATTCTCGTATATTATCTGCCCATCCCTCCCCATTGAGAGTGTCTTGCATTTCGGCTGAACTGGTTGCACTCTACAGCTCTGCTCCACAGTTGCGTCCGGACTCAAGTAAAATTTGTATCACTTCAGGTAAAAAACTCACATCATAATTTTATCGCAATGGTATGTTTATTTGATATTGTAATGAATTTTTATTTTTTTGGCTAAATTTTTAATTTTATGGCAATGGTATTTTTTTGGTTAAATAAGTACATTGGTATGATTTTGGTTGTTTGTTGTAGTAAATGTTGGTTAGAAGAAATTGTATTTTTTTGGTTGAATAAGTACATTGGTGTGATTTTGGTTGTTTGTTGTAGTAAATGTTGGTTAGAAGAAATTGTATTTTTTTGGTTGAATAAGTACATTGGTGTGATTTTGGTTGTTTGTTGTAGTAAATGTTGGTCACAAGAGATTGAAATCTTGACTATAGCAACATTTTATATTGCACATAATCATTATTTTTTAAAAGTTGATGCACATTGTTAACTTGATCATTTGCTGTTATTGTATTCAGCGTCAATGTCTGGTTCTGGCAACCCAGAAATTTATAGGCCTCACGATGTGTTCACTGCTATGGGTCGTTGCTGGGTATTGGAAGATGAGTTTAGCTATCCAATCAATCCAAATCTGCGAAATAGTGCTTACGTTCACAATATCATGAGACAGGAGTGGGCTTGGTTATTTCGTGAACAACAAATGTTTTATGATGAGTTGGTTAGTTTTAAGTTGCCAGTGCCTTGGCGACTTGCATCGCAAATGCCCAGAGACACGATCGACGAACTTCGTAAAGCATTGAACCGCATAAGAGAAGAAAATAATCGAATGAAAATACGTCTTAATCGATATCGTACCCAAGTTGAGATTCGAGAGTCAATAGAGGGAGGGTGGTACGAGCATGCACGATTCATGCAATCACTTCTTGGTGATCCCATTTATCAGTCAGATGTGGAGATGTCAGATGAAGAGTAATTGTGTCGTGGTGTAATCAGACTTTGTTAGAGAACTATTTTGGTTTTGGTTATATTTTTTTTTTTTTTAACTTTAAACCCAATAGTAAATTTTTTTTAACTGTTCAACCTCATAGGTTTATCTGGCGTAATCCTTTGCAAGGTCATGACAGGCTTTTCCATGATTATTTTGCTGAAACACCAGTGTATCCTCCTAATGTATTTCAAAGGAGGTTTTGAATGAGTCGTTCTCTTTTTCTACGTATCCATTCAAGAGTTGAAGCTACTGAACCATACTTTGTTCAAAAAAGAAATGCAGCTAACACACTTAGGTTGTCTTCCCTTCAAAAGATGACCGCCGCAATCAGAATGCTGGCTTATGGAGCAAATGACTTTGATTATGATCAAATCGATGATAGTGGACCCGAATCGGTGTCACATAATCTCACTTGTAATCTTATGCAGTTCATTGAACGTCATAATTCCATTAGAGATAGAGGAATTCATTCTCAACTTCAAGCGAATCTCGTCGAGAATCTATGGCAACTACAAGGCCAGTCGTAGGAATTTGAAATTCTAAATTTCTAATTATTACCATGGTTTTGAAACCCGGACCGAACAGTACGGTCCGACTAGAAAAATCGTGAACCTCTTAGTTTTGCAGTTTTTTTAGCTTCAAGAACCGCTCTATGGGAAAAAAGTAGGGACTCGTGCGAACTGTTGTCAGGCCGTACAATTCTGAGAACCATGACCGGTTTTTGAGGTTCGGACGGTTTCTTTTTGTTTCAGCTTTTCCGGTAAATTTTGGCCAATACACCGGTATGAAATTACGATCAGATATAGAAGAAATGAAAAAGAAATGAAAGAGCACGAAGAAGAACAAAGATCGGAAGGATTTCAGCCGGTAATTAGATACCGGACCGGAACAAAAACCATGATTTCTCTATCTAATATAAGAAAAATGAGGATTGTTTTGCAATTTTTCTCACCCTAAACTCAGATCTAATGCTTGCAATAACCCATCGGCCTCAGGTTTGTTCATCTCGGCCTCACTTTGGCGGGGATGACGACGGTGACTAACAGTACCAATTTTCATTGAGTCAGCGAAACAAAGCTAAATGCCTCACCTGAGAAAGAGCCTGAGAAATATCTAAAAATAAGTGGTTACTGATGGAAGAGAGAGAGATAGAACTGATGGGAAGAGAGCTGAAAATTTAAAAAAATTTGAAGTGAGAAGTTAACTCAGGTAAGGTTAACGTGTGTGGTGTAAAATAACCGACAAAAACTACTTGGAACATGTGAAAATTTTAGAAAGACACGTTACCAGTTAATTTTGATTACTTTGGTCTTATCACCAATAACTTTCACTACTAAACACTGAACAGTGAACACTTACCCCAATGCTTTATCATTTAAGACTTCTATGTATTATATATATATATATATATTCCCATTTTTTCTGCAATTTATGAGCTTAACAATTAAATTATTTTTAAGTTTTTTTTACCAAATATAATTATTTATAATTTAAATAATTATTAAATTAATTATGCCGTAATCACGGTTTGACTCTGGTTCAACCTCAGTTCGACCTCAAAAACCTTAAACCTCTTTCTTTTAGGTTCAATGAATGGTCCGGGTTTCAAAACCTTGATTATTACTACTTTTATTTAATGTGAACCTTCATTGGAATTTGAAATTTACTAAGTTAATATTAGAATAAAATTTTCAAATTGCATTCCTTTGATGTTCTATGAGATTATTTATCTGTATTAACGAAATGAAGGAACGCTTCCCAGCTTCAAAAGGCCTGTGATGTGTGTATTTGCTTTCCTGTAATGCCAAGAAAATATTATTGCATTTACTTGAGGGTACTGGAGTAGGTCAGATGTAAAGAGGTGGAATACAAGATACAAGATAAATGTTCAATTACTAGAAATAAAGGAAAATGATGGCTAACATATACGCATAGATAGAATGGAAGCAAAAGATAGAATATGAAGGCACAATTCCGAATTTCCAGGCTGTTGCCTGACCAATTGCATCCTTATTTACGAGTGTACTCTATCTATATCTTGGACCTTCATAGAAGATTGCACACAGTTGAAAATAAACTTGTTCAGAATATGAGAAGGTGAATTGGCTAAAAAAGTTACTATAACTATATAAAGTGTTACCAATAAAGCAGATGGTTTGGGGAGGTTGGAGAGATTGAGAAAGATAGGTCCATTGTGCTAAAAAATAAGGCTCCAAGTTCCAAACAACTCAAATAAGAATTCAATTCCAATTGCATGTTTGGCTTGAAGCCAGAACTACATTATGTGATATATGACCACTGACGGATACTTGCGATTGATCGTCGATGAGGATAACGATCTACTCTGCGTCCTTGTAGAAGACGAACATTGGGCCAAGGCCCCATCATCACAATTAGTAAGGACTATGTGCATTAATATCACAGCTGAACACCCGCCGGACAGTTGGCCTTTCATAATTACATCAGGGGTAGTTACAAGAACAGGAGCGGTGCAACGGTCGTCCGTTACACCATAACTGAGGCAATCATTGCCCATTAAATGCAACGGTCAAGAGAGAAACGCTCAACCCAGCATTTAACGAACATAACTGCACCGACCCAGGGAAGGATATAAAAGGTGAGCCCGGTGTGAAGAAAAAGGTAATAGAACAAAAGACCAGAAAAAAAGGGAACCGTGAGCAAGTTAAGTTTGGGATTGTGTAATCTAACTTAAGCATCAGAGTATTCCCAGCTGGCCTCACGCCGGCGAAGGTACCCTTTTTGCTTTCTTCTTGTGTTGACAATAGGTTCGGAGGTCATCTATCATTTTGACGAGGAACATACTGACGAGTCACATTTTCAGCTTTATCAGTTTGGCACTGTCTGTGGGAAATCGACCATCGTGCTCATACCGATAAAGTTCAGGTCTAGTGATGGACGGCGAAGCAGTAACACCTCCAGATCCTGTGGTGATGGCTTAGCAAATCTAGGCTTTGACAGCAAATGTACAGGAGTTAATGAAGCAAAACGAAGAACTAAAACAACGAGCCCATCCGGAGGGGAGCAACACTTCGCTTCATCGGCGAAGTCGAAGTAAGCATGACGAAGAAGCCAGCAGCCCTACGAATAGCAAGGGAAAGGATGTGACGAAGTACACTGGACATCTGTACCAGGCAATGGCAGTTTGATGCAGAATCTAAGGAAAGAGCTCGATGAAGTAAAAAACGCCATGAAGGGAAAAACAGCAATGAACTTGGATGGTATGCTGAAACGGACGGATTCGCCCTTTACGGCCAGTGTCTTGGAGTGCCCCTTGCCTCCAAAGTTCCGTCTGCCACAGCTAGAATTCTATGATGGTACAAAGGACCCTCTTGACCATATAGGAGCCTTCAAAACCATCTTGAATCTGCAACAAACCCTGGATGAGGTTATCTGTAGGTCGTTCCCGGCCACCCTTAGAGGAGCTGCAAGAGTTTGGTTTAGCAAGTTGCCAGCGTCTTCCATTGAGAATTTCGAACAACTCGATGACTCATTTGTTTGCCATTTTATTGGCGGACAGTGGCACAAAAGGCCAACCTCTTACTTGCTGACAGTAAGACAACAAGAAGGGGAGAGCTTGACGGATTATGTGAAGCAGTTCAACAAGGCCGTATTGGAGATCGACGAAGCTAACAATCAAGTCATCATGACGACCTTCCAGGCAAGGCTCAATAATCCCGACCTTATCTTTTCGTTGGGCAAGACGCCACCAACCTCCATGACTAATCTACTGTTTAAAGCCTAGAAGTATATGAACGGGGAGGATGCCCTTACGGCCAAAGGCTTAATGGGAAAACGAAATAAGGACGAGACCAACTAGTCTCATGGAAAGAAAAGGGATCGCAAGGACTCGTATTCAGACACAAAGGCTAGCAAAAGCGATCTTGACACCCCAAAGAAAAGGATGAATTTCACACCGTTGGTTATACCCGCTGACAAAATACTGATGCAAATAAAGGACGAGTTAGGGTTGAAGTGGCTTAAGCCACTGAGCACGTCCTCGAGGAAACGTGTCGCAAAGAAGTATTGTTGTTTTCATAAGGATCATGGTCATTACACTAATGAATGTTGCGATCTGAAAGAACAAATAGAAGAATTAATTCAGCATGGAAAGCTTCAAAAGTTTGTAAAAAGGGACCATCAACCTCAGACTAGGACTGAGGATAAAAATCATGACGACGCGAAGGACGACAGACGAGATCATCCAAAGCAAGTCGTGGGAGAAATACGGATAATAGCTGGAGGGCCAGTATCAGGAGGCTCATACAAGTCTTTGAAGAAGACGTATTGTAGACAGGTCAATAGTGTTCATATGAAGCACCCACCCCAGAAGTATCGACGGTCATATGATGATGACATCACATTTTTTGAGCGGGATGCGAGTGGAATAAAGCAACCCCATGATGATCCACTCATCATCACTTTGGAGGTGAAAGGATTTGCCACGAGGAGGGTGCTAGTGGGCAGTGGAAGCTCGGCAGATATAATGTATATGACGGCCTACTAACAGTTGAAATTGGATCCTAAAAGGCTCAGATCCTTTAATTCTCCCCTGGTCAGTTTCAGTGGAGATAAAATTTACCCATGGGGAATCGTCACACTATCCGTTACAACTGGAATGTACCCTACACAAGTGACAATTCAAGCAGATTTCTTGGTCGTCGATTGCCCATCATCCTGGAACGACCCACACTAAATAGACTCAAAGCAGTAACGTCGACTTACTGCTTAAAGGTAAAGTTTTCGACCCCAGATGGGGTAGGTCAGATATGTGGAGATCAACTGTTGGCAAGGGAATGTTACCAAGCAGTCCTGGACTCAAAAGAAAACCACATGTGGGTAGTGGAATAGGAATCAAAAGAATCGTCTCAAGAGCTAGAAGAAGTGCACCTGGTAGACGGGGAGACGACGAAAGTGACGAAGGTGGGGACAGGACTTAGCACTATTTTGAAGAGCAAAGTTGTGGAGTTCCTCAAGCAGAATCTAGATGTCTTCGCTTGGACCCACGAAGATATGCTGGGGATAGAAAACGAGGTCATAGAGCACAAGCTGAATGTCGACCCTGCCAAAAAGCTCGTCCAGCAGAAACGACGAGTTTTTGCCCTAGAGCAGAACAAAGCAATTATGGAGGAAGTAGAGAAGCTTTTGACAGCTGGATTCATTAGAGAGGTATATTATCCAGAGTGGTTAGCCAACGTCGTCATGGTGAAAAAGTCCAACTGGAAATGGCGCATGTGCGTGGATTTTACAGATCTTAACCGAGCTTGCCCTAAGGACAGCTTTCCCCTCCCTAGGATTGATTAGTTGGTGGACTCAACAGCAAGCCATGAGTTACTAACTTTCATGGATGCGTTCTCGGGCTATAACCAGATCCGCATGAGTGAAGAAGACCAGGAGAAGACTGCATTTGTTACCAGCTAGGGGTTATATTGTTATAGGGTCATGCCTTTCGGTCTAAAGAACGCAGGAGCTACATACCAAAAGTTAGTAAACCAGATGTTCTCAAGGCAGATTAGGAGAAATATGGAAGTTTATGTCGACGACATGCTAGTGAAGAGTAGAAAAGCTGAGCAGTATCTAGACAACCTCAAGGAAGCTTTCGAAGTATTAAGGAAATACCAAATGAGGTTGAATCCAGCCAAGTGTGTATTTGGGGTGTCATCTGGCAAGTTCTTGGGCTTTATGGTCTCACAGAGGGGTATAGAGGCTAACCTCGAAAAAGTCAAAGCCATATTAGATATGACGTCACCAAGGAGTGTGAAAGAAGTTCAAAGGTTGACAGGACGCATAGCAGCCTTGAATAGGTTTGTGTCCAAAGCGACGGACAAATGTCTGCCATTCTTCAAGACTCTGAAGCATGCTTTCTATTGGACAGACGAGTGCGAAGCGGCTTTCCAAGCTCTCAAAAGCTACTTGTCCAAACCACCATTGTTAAGCCCGTCCATCGAGGGGGAAGATTTATTCTTGTACCTAGCCGTCTCTGAAACAACAGTGAGCTCGGCACTTATCAGAGAAGAAGTCCAAGTTCAAAGGCCAGTCTACTACACCAACCAGGTTTTCTAGGGGGCAGAAGCTCCCAGGATAGAGAAGCTAGCCTTTGCTTTAATCGTTGCGTCGAGGAAGCTCCGTCCTTCCAAGCGCACACAATATTGGTAATGACAGACCAGCCACTACGAAAGGCCATGGGTAGACCAGACGCAGCAGGAAGAATGGTTCAATGGGCAATAAAACTGAGCCAGTTCGATGTTGACTACAGGCCCAGGACAGCAATCAAAGCCCAAGCATTGGCAAATTTCGTTGTTGAATTCACTACGGCTGAGCAAGGTCCAGAATCAGGACACTAGATAATACACACAGATGGATCAGCAGCATTGGGCATAGGTGGAGTAGGTGTGATTCTCTCCTCCCCAGAAAACGCTGTCTTGATGGGCCTGCAGGTGGCAAAGGCTATTGGAGTAAGGAGCGTGACATTGAACTCTGATTCAAAACTGGTGACTGGAAAACTGAACGATGAATACGAGGCTGAGGATAGAATGAAGAGGTACATGACCTTGGCTAATCAGTTAATTTCTAATTTTGATGATGTCAAGATTATCCAGGTGCCTCGGGAAGAGAATTCTAAAGCAGAAGAGGTTGCTAGGCTGGCATTGTCAGATACCAGCAAGAGACGCCCAGATTTGCTACTGGAAGTACAATATCTTCCAAGTACTAAAGGCCCTAAAATAAGTTGTGTACATTCAGAAGAAAGCTGGATGGATCCCATAGTCATTTACATCAAGACTGGAAGCCTTCCATCAGATCCAATCGAAGCCTGTAAAGTCAAGGTTAGGTCGTCCAGATTTACAATCTTAAATGACGAGCTATACAAAAGGGGATTTTCCCAACCCTACTTGAAGTGTCTGGGCCCAAGGGATGCTGAATATGTCCTAAGGGAAATACACGAAGAAGTGTGTGGGAATCATTCCAGGCCACGGTCACTCGTCAGTTTTGTCCGTGCAGGATATTTCTGGCCAACAATGCAGAAGGATGCAGCTTAAGTCATCCAGACGTGCGATAAATGCCAGCGGTTTGGGAACATGCAGCATTTGACTAGCATAACTTCGCCTTGGCCATTCTCCACGTGGGGAATCGACCTAATGGGCCCCCTACCTCGTGGTAATAAGAAACAGGTAAAATTTCTCGTCGTTGCCATTGATTATTTTACAAAGTGGGTGGAAGCAGAACCTCTTGCAGTTATAACAAAGGCGAAGATACAGCACTTCGTATGGAAGAATATTGTTTGCCGATTTAGAATCCCCCGCATTATCATCTCTGACAATGGACGACAATTTGACAACAGAAAGTTTAGAGACTTCTGCAGAGAGTTAGGGATAAAGAACCATTACTCCTCACCTGGTCATCCATAGGCCAATGGTCAGACAAAGGTTACAAATCGGACCTTGCTCAAGTTGATCAAAACCCGACTTGAGAAGGCAAAAGGGGCATGGCCTGACGAGCTCCCAGCAGTCTTATAGGCATACAGAACAATGATAAGGACCCCGACAGGCGAGACTCCTTTCAAGATGACTTTTGAAATTGAAGCGGTGATCCCTATAGAGATTGGAATATCAAGCATTCGAAAAGCTTGGTATGACGAGTAGAGAAATGACGAAGGCCTGAAGCTAGCCTTAGATTGTCTACCCGAAGTAAGAGATGATGCTGCACAAAGGATGACGCTGTATCAAGAGAGGATGATGAAGTATTACAACCAGAGGCTCAAGTTGAAACGATTCAACCCAGGAGACATGGTCCTGCGAAAGGTTTCACAAGCCTCCAAAGATCCAAATGATGGGAAACTAGGCCATAACTGGGAAGGCCCATACAAGGTCGTCCGTTATTCAAGAAGGGGTAGTTATTACTTAGAAGGCGAGAAGGGGAAACCTTTACCTCATCCACGGAATGTAGAGCATCTCAAGAAATATCATCAGTAAGGAGAACGAAGATTCAACCTTAATAAGTTCCGGGATTAGGGACATCGTTTATTTACATACAGATAAGCGAGAAATCAATTTTTCATTATGCACTTGTTTTGTTTTCTATTCAATATTGGTTTATTATTCAATACTTTACATGTAGCGCTTTTGTATTTCCATAAATTTGCATCCTTGTAACTCATCTTTATAACAAGGACGAATAAAACAGACAAGAGGTTTTCACAATTGCTTTCATCGTATATCATGACAAACGCCCCAAGACAAACAACTTCTGTTGAAACAAAAAGAGGAGGCAAGGATAAAAATCTCCATCAATAAGAATGACGAGATTGAAGTCCAAACTTAAGTGATAAAAACTATAAGTTTAAATCACAAGGTTAGAAATCCCGTCAATAAGAATGACACGATTGAAGTCCAAACTTAACTGATAAAAACTATAAGTTTAAATCACAAAGACAGAAAATCCCGTCAATAATAATGACAAGATTGAAGTCCAAACTTAAGAGATAAAAACTATAAATTTAAATCACAATGATAAGAATCCCATCAATAAAAATGACGAGATTAAAATCCAAGTTTAAGTGGTAAAAACTCTAAGTTTAAATCACAAGGATTGAAATCCCATCAGTAATAAAGACGAGATTAAAATCCAAACCTAAGTTGTGAAAACTTAAAGTTTAAGTCGTAGGGTTAAAAACCCTCGACGAGGTAAAAAATCATCCTGAAAACCATGGGATAAGGTTCATAAGAACAACCACGGGATAAAAATCCCCCAGTGGTGAGATTCACCTCATGCGACGAAATCAAAGCAATTGATAGAAGTACTAACTCTATGACCAAATCAAGCACAGACTTCAACTGTTATCAAAATGATTGCAAGAACAAAAGATTTAGCAAGAGAAGCAATAGCATATGACGGCATAGATAAAGTAATAAGTAGTTTAATAGATGGCCCCAAAATCAAGGGGAAACCCATCACTTCAAATAAGAAATATCTACCTCAAAACAGGAGGTAACCAGTATTTGTTAGCAAAAGAAACCCCTAAACATAGAAGGGGAAAATATATTGTTTTCAAAACATACAGTTATAAAGGAAGGGTTGGAGGTTCGTCAGCAACCTTACTCCAACCGCTCCATCTTCCTCCCTGTCTTCAGCCGCTTTGTCCTTCTCCGGCACCACAAATTCAGCTTCCTCCAATTCCTTCGCTTCGTCTTCCAGGACTTCAGTGTCAATTTTCTCAAAGTCCAGGCTAGAAAAATCCACAGCCGAGCTGTGATGCTTCATGGCTTAAAAGTTCAAATCCCTTGAAGTATTGCAAGAATTGGAGGTCTAAGAATTCTTCTGATTGCTTGAATTTTTGAATAACATTCTCCCTTTCCTCGTCAGTCTTCAATAAGGCAACTTGGATCTCCTCGTCTTTTTGAATGACGAGAGCTTTCTCCACACGCAAGGATTCAGTGAGCTCCTTTACTCTTTGATTAGCTTCATTCCTTTCATTCATCGCAGTGATCAGATCTTTCTTCAGCTGAGAACATTCAGCCTTAACAGATTCTGCTTTTGATGAGGCCATCACAATCTTCTCCTCCATACTCAAATAGTCTGTCGTGATACGTAAAGAGAGGGGAAAGAAGGTTGTACACATTCCATAGCAAATAAGTAAGGTAAGGAAATCGAGGTGACATACCTGCACCAGCTTATGGATATGTCGACTGACGAGCTCATGCGAAGGAACGGACAACAAACTCTTCAATTCGTCACTTGTGATGACATTATGTGCACAACCTAAGGCTGTGGCAGGATCGTCCCATACACTCATCCCAATTTTACTCTTACCGCTAGCACGAGTCACCGGGGGAGTGACAGCAGTCACTTCTAAAGATGGAGTTAGAGAGGGAGGAGTAACATGAACGGAAGGATTTGGAAAAGAAGCTTCAGCCTTCTCATCACCTAACTTCCTCTTCTTTGAGCCTGAAGTCAAGTTGGCTAGAGGTTCGTTCTTCAAGTTCTTAATACAAGCATATTTGTCTTTACTGTATCAAGTTGCCATTTCTGCAAAAAAAAAAAAAAAAAAAAAAAGATGATATGGAAAGGAATCACTCCCGGTCAGATAACAGACGAAGTCAGAGGAAATAAAGTAGTTGACAGACGAACTTACTTTTCTCTTCCCGACAAATTTTTTCTAAAATGTATTTTGACGGCTCAGGAGCTAAGCAGCAATCATATAAGTGACGAGGATCTAGTAGATCGTCAAAATCCTCTATTTCACGGGCATAGCCAAGAGCAGCTTGAACTCGATGACAATATTGGTCTTCAAGATCAGGACGATCAAGATCTGCAAACCAAAACATAAATGGCGTCAGATAAGCATTCAAGGCATGGAAAAGAGCAGAAAAAGATCACAAGAATACGCACCAAGTGCTAGAACCTCCCATTTTCAGAGCAATCTTGGGACTTCCCCCCATAAATCGTCAAATAAGGTTTCCTAACCAGATCTAGAGACAAAAGAGTACCGTGATTTCCAATCATGGAAGGACGAAGGGAAATCCCTCACTACTCTAAATTTCCTATGCCAAGGTAGAAGCTCAAAATACCCATAATAGGTAGATGGCTTCAAACGGTACAAAAACAAAAATTCATTTACTATAATCATTTCTCCACCACAGGCAAATACCCAGATGACCATACAACTTATTACCGTCCTCCAAGCATTGGGGACGAGCTAACCAAGGGCAATCTGAAGGGCGTTCAAAAGATGCAAAATGAAGGGGAAAACTGGGAATCGAAGGCCACACAAAAATTGAGCCTCATAAAAACAAACCTCCCCGTGAGCAAAGTTGCAAGCTCTCTCACCCAGACGAGGCAACCTGACAGAAATGCTTTTTGGAATTGAAACCTCTTCCTAAAACCCTTCAAATGAGTCACCTTCAAGCAACAAGACTCAGAAAGGGCATGTAAGGGACAAGAAAAAGAAGATGAGGGTAGCTTAGAAACTGCTGTATCAATCACTTGATTCAAAGACTCAGCGTTGGAAGACAACCCAGTCTCCAATTCGCTAGACCTAACATCATCTGCCCTATACTCGATTGGATCCATCTCTAAGTGATACCTAACTAAAGACTGGTGGATTAAAGGATAGAGAGTGAATAAAACAGGCCTAATAGCAGAGTCACGAGACACAAACAAACCTAATGGAGGACGTCGACCAGAAGAATGGTCAAGAAAAACTCCCAACCTGGCAAAGAAAAAAGAGATCGAAGGGCACTCTTGACTAAGACGCTCAAAACCAACCATTAAAGCAAAAGTACAGAAACCTTACCAGGATTTCTGAAGGTGAAAATCACTTAGCGCTTCGAGAGTCAGGCAAAATAGGAGGAAGGTAGGGGAACGGTTTCCTCTAAAAAGAAAACCCAAAATTAAAGTGCGCCAAAAACGATGAAAATTCGCACACACCTCCAACTAAGAATCAACACTTGCCCATTTCCCGAAGGGGCAGTCGCTTCGCATTTAAATCGGGACAATTGACATTTGAAATTGTAGAAAACTGAATCATCGTGTCCAATGACATTCCGAATATCGTCCAAACTCATGATGATTACGGAATGCGGGGCAACTGACGGATACCTGTGATTGATCGTTGACGAGGATAACGATCTACTCTACGTCCTTGTAGAAGACGAACATAGGGGCAAGACCCCGTCATCACAATTAGTAAGGACTATGTGCATTAATATCACAGCTGAACACCTGGCCTTCCATAATTACGTCAGGGGCAGTTACAAGAACAGGAGCGGCGCAACGGTCGTCCGTTACACTATAACTGAGGCAATCATTGCCCATTAAATGCAACAGTCAGGAGATAAATGCTCAACCCAGCATTTAACGAACATAACTACACCGACCCAGGGAAGGATATAAAAGGTGAGCCCAGTGTGAAGAAAAAGGTAACAGAACAAAAAACCAGAAAAAAGGGAACTGTGAGCAAGTTAAGTTTGGGATGGTGTAATCTGACTTAAGCATCGGAGTATTCCCAGCTGGCCTCACGCCGGCGAAGGTACCCTTTTTGCTTTCTTCTTGTGTTGACAACAGGTCCGGAGGTCATCCATCATTCTGACGAGGAACATACTGACGAAGCACATTTTCGACTTTATCAACCACTATTCAGATCAATTTAATTAAATATAAATTCAAACTCGATTAAATGGTCTGAAGCATTATATATACAAGTCAAACACATTTACACTACTGACATATTCATAGTAAAGCCAGTCTTCATCAATGGCTTCAATTGCAAGAATCCAGCCAACATACAAGTACAGCTAGACATATCACAAAGCATAACCCATGGAAGCAAGTACAAGTACATCCACCTTCAACAAGCAAAACAAGCAAAGAGAATGACAAATTATCCAAGTGCTATTATCCTTGCACAAATTATCTTGTATAGAATGACAAAAACAAAGACATTGCTTCACCCAAAATAGAATGACAAGAACAGAATCACAAATTAAATTGAATAATCAAGTGCTATTTTCCGTGCACAATACAAAATTTACAACATAAATTGCTATTTTCCTTACACAAGTGAAGACTACAAAAATATATCTAACATGATTAGAGATTGAAGAATCATGTTCCCTGTACAAGTAAATACTACAAAAGAAATGTCTAACATCAAATCATCTATGTCGACTATATGCTAGTATCTTTGCACTATACAAAAACTTACTTGATTAGATATTGTCAATAATAATATTCAAATCTTAATGGAAATTTAGACCTTAACCTCTCCAAGATTTCCAAACAATGTAGATGAATATATTCTTTTTGCTCGGGATCCATGGTTCTTATGTCTTTCATCATAATTTCATCTTCCCCTTTCCTCTTTTCTACTTCATTCTTCTCTTCATTGATATGAATCAACTCTCTTCATTCCTCGGATGCAATGCGCGTTAACTCTCTTCGTTCTTCTAATGCAATGCGCATACTTTCCTTTTTCTCCTTATGCATTCTCCTATTTTCTTCCTTAATATCATCCAATTGGGTGGAAAGTATTGGGACCACATCATCACAATTCTTTCTTTTCTTTAATTTCTCCTTTTCGGCCTTCTTGCCTATGGGTCTCTCTAAGGTTTCACCGGAGTTCATCTTATCATTATTTTCATCTAGATTTATTGAGCTTACGAAAGTATGACAAGATTGTGTGGCTGGCTGTTTTGTGCAGACCTTCACATTATCTCTTAGATTCAACCACTTAGCTTCATTCCTCAAAATTCTCCAACAATGTTCCACTTCAAATGCATTTTTGCTATTACTTTTATACATAGTTTTTGCATCATTAATCTACAAAAGTTAAAAATTGAAAATAATGAGAATCATAAAACTAAAAGTGCATTGATGTACAATACATATTAGATGTTGAGTCAAAATACCNGTTGGGGGGGGGGGGGGGGGGGGGGGGTGTAGATTGTCCCATTTCAACTTGAGGTGGAGATTGATGGATATTTACGTCTGAATGCGGAGTGAACATCAAAATACTATTGTCAAAAGACTCAAAACCTTGTTCCTTGTCTTGTAAAATGTCAAGAAAGAATGGATTTTGTGAGTCCATCACCTAACAAACACCAAAGTAATTCAGAAGCAACACTAATAAGCAACAAAATTGAAGTTGAAATTTATCTAATAGATAATGCAGGGGAAAAGAATTGACAGAGGTAGATAAGTTACTAGTACTTCTGAACCAATCAGAACACACTCATCAGTGTGTGAACCATTGCTCCATAGGTAGAGATATACTAGGCAGTTCTTTCATGGCCAACAAACAGTATATGTTTCTCAAGTATATCCCAAAGAAACATCCAAAATCAATGTGAAACCTTTAACATCAAGTTGAAGTAGTTTATAACTAAGTAATAAGAGACTCCACCAAATGTCAATGCTAGCCATACATTCAAGAACCATTCCTTCCTACAGTGATAGGACATGAAGAAGGAAAATGATTTTTTTTTTTTTTTAAATAAAATAAAAGAAAGCAGTATGATATGATTATCCACCTATTTCCATATTGGAAGAAACATCAATATTAGCATATAAATAGCACTTGGATTAGCTTCTTTCTGTTGGCTTATTTGCCTATATATAGATTTTTAAAGCCTTTTTTTTTTTAGGTACAATTGAACTTTTATGAACTTTCAGAAAATCAACAAATAATCTTTTAACGCACTAATGTGTCTAAGATCCAGTATCATAGAATTGGAGGAATATATATAAAGATGGCAAATTTATCTTAGAAACAAGTATTTACAAAAAGGTAATGAGAACAAGGAAAAGCTATAGGATTATAAGCAATTTGCATCTGCCTAGTAGACATGAATCTAGAAATGGAAGAATCTCTTCTACACAAATACTGGGCGGTCATATTAAATATAAGGATTGTGATCATTTGTGAACCGTGTATATGATTTATTGGCTTGAAACTAATCCCTATCTAAAAGACATGAAATTTAATCTTTACTTGAACTTTAAAATAATAAAATATAAAATACACATAAAATCTGAAATACTAATAAATTCTAAAAATAACTTCGGGTGTGTTCCGAAGAATCCGAACTAAGTTAAATTCTGAAACATAAGGTCCAAATTTGAATTGCCCACATCCCAATCTTCAACAAAGACTGGCCTAAGTGACAACTACTGTATAGAGTACTCCATACATTAAAGGCCCAATAATTTATTTTGAATGAGAAGTTACCTTTAGATTTTCTACTACATTCTATTCAGGCTTTTTTAGAAAAGCAAGATCAATATCCAACACAAGAATGGATTTTATATAACTCAATCTATTATAGCATAAGCAAACACGCCCCAATCCCTCAAGAGGCCCAATGAAAGAAACCTTGTTTCATGTCCTCACTTGAAACAAGAAACTCCCAAGAAACTCTAAAAAAAATTAGTTTAGAGAAACTCCCAAGAATCTTGCTTGAAACCAAAAAAAAAAAAAAAAACCCCCTAAAATCTCAATGAGAAAAACTCATACCTTTATAGAGAAATTTGCCCCAAAGTCTGTCAATAGAGATACCTCTAAGTTGATCCACCCTCTTCACGGGGTTACAAAACCTCCAAACTGTTCACATTATTTCCCGTGGTGAGGAGAATGAGCAAGAGCTGTTGAGAAGCAGACGAAGAGAGAAGATGAGAGGAAGAGCTCAGGAATGAAACAGGGAGAGACTATTGAGAGGTGTTGGTGTTGCTTAGGTGAGAGGAGAGAGAAAAAAAGAGTGAAATAAGTTTTTTATAGTATATGAAGATAATATGAAAGTAATAGATGGACGAGTTATAGTAACTGTGCATATATACACGGTTACTGTAGCAATTATGCAAAAATGCACAATTTTATACCCACTGATGTGGATGTTTTTTTTGTTCAAAATGTGTAAAATGAGTAACTCTTTTTTTTATTTTATAAGACTTTACATATGCTGATGTGGTTGCTCTTACAATGCAAAAGATGGAGTATAGACCTCTCTTGACATTGGCATTGATATTATTAGTTCTTGTGAATTGTCCCAAGTTTTCTTCGAGCCAGAAGCTACCTTGTGAAAATAGAGCATGCTCAAAAACTAAATGTTGTCAAGATCGTGGGCAGTGCAACACCATTACATATCGATGCTGTGATGGGGCCGTCACTGACTACTTGCAGAGTGACCAGTTTGAGAACATGTTCTCAAACCGGAACTCCCTCGAGGCCCATGCAAAGGGCTTTTGGGACTACCAGTATGTACTCTTTTATCACTGCCTTTGCAGAGTATGAGCCCTATGGCTTTGGCACTACCTACTTGAACTCAAACTTCTTTGGAACAAAAGAAGTTGCAGCTTTTCTTGCCCATCCTGGCACCAAAACCTCCTGTGAGTACTACTTTATCAGAGAGTCTCTGTCTTGGGAAATTTTAATTTGGGTTTTTGTCTCGTTGGTTCGGTTGAATATGTGCGTGCATGAGAAAGAGAGAGAGAGTGAGAGGGAGGACTTCTTTCTTGTCTGGTTTTGATTTCATATGTGAGGGTTCAAATTTTGTAGGGGTTTGATCAAAGTGTGTACTGTGTTTAAACTTTGAAGACATTTTATTGTAGGCCTAGGGGACTGTTTGGTTTGGATCTTTTTCAAATTGGATAAATCTTAAAGATAGTATTAATATCTGTTTTTCTTAATCTCTTTTTACCAATTATTTTAAGAATTTTTTTGACCTCTATAAAATATTTGTTTACCCAAAGATAGATATTATTAATTATTTGATATATCAAAAACAATCATGACTTTTAATTTGTTTGAAATATCCAAAACAAGAAAGTTTTAATTTTAATTCTTTTTAAAGAAATAAACACACACAAGTTTTAATTTGATGCAATTGGAATGGACTTTAATGTTTTAAATCTTTTATGTCGTTTAGTTATTTAATCTATTAAGAATTGATGTCACATAGTATAATTTGGGCTTTGTTACCCGTTTATTTGATTAAATTAATTTAAACTGAAAAAGAAAGTTACTCGTTATGAAAAGTTTAACAATTTATATTGTTTATTAGGGTCATGTTGGAATGAGGCTTAATTATGATTAGAATCTTAATTTAATTTTTGAATCCAACAATTTTTGAGCAAACGAATGAAGGTATAGGTTGTAAGTGAATCTAATGAGTGTGGTTTAAGTAGATTCGTTTTTCCTTAAAACATATTGGATTTAAAGTTGAAATAAAATGAATTCGGAGCTTTACGTGTTGAAAAATTGGTTGTGTAATTAAATTTATCTATAAGCTATATATGGTCAATGGCCTTTTGCTCACGCACTCACTCTCTATACAAAGTAAAAGTGAATAATATTTTTTCAGGTGGATATAAAGTGGCTACCAATGAACCATTATCATGGGGTTTATGTTATAATAAGGAAATGAATTCCAACTCATACAATTATTGTGATGAGCACTACAAAAATACTTATCCATGTGCTCCTGGTGTTGCATACTATGGTCAATGTGCTTTGCCTATCTATTGGTATATATCTATCTTTTCTATAAAACTAACAATAATTGTACATTCTTTTATTTATGTGTTAGAATTATTTTCTCATCTTATATTGCTCAATTTTATCCTATGTTGAAACTTCTACAGAAGCTTTATGTTTAGATGTTAATAAAACATCAAAATGAGTTCCGTTTCTAGCATAATTCAAATATGAGTACGTAAGTTATGCATTCTCCAAACGAAATCTAAGTAATTGATTTTTAAATATAAAAAAAAAGTGCAACCCACTTTTTCTACTACCCTAAGACTTGTATGTGTCTTTTGTTTCCTATTTGAGAAGATTTTTTTGTTGATCAATTCATTGTTGCATACCACAATCCAATCAACTTTCTTTACGGTTGCTCTCAATAGGAACTACAATTATGGAGAAGCAGGTAAAGATCTGAAGGTGGATTTGTTGAACCATCCAGAATATATTGAACAAAATGCTACCCTAGCCTTCCAAGTTGCAATTTGGAGATGGATGACACCAATTATGGGGCATCAACCTTCAGCACACGATGTCATTATTGGCCTCTGGAAACCCACCAAGAACGACTTTTTGGCCAAGCGTGTTTCTGGTTTTGGTGCTACCATGAATGTGCTTTACGGAGATCTTGTTTGCGGTCAAGGTGATAATGAGTCCATGAACAACATTATATCCCATTACCTTGATCTTATGGGTGTTGGCCAAGAAGAAGCAGGGCCTCATGAAGTGGTCAGTCGTGCTGAACAAATTGCTTTCAATCCATCCTCTTCGTTGTCTCCTTGAGCTTTCTGTAACTAATTCCTTTCTAAGGTACGTAGTGCATTAATATGGTTCTACGAACATATTAAGTAGCCAAAGGAAAGGTTCAATAATGAAGGGGGAATAAGATCTTTTATAATTTGCCTGTAAGTTTTTGTGTGAAGCTAAACTTGGACAATAAAAGTATGTTTTGATTTGCAACTGCCTTTTGCTAGTGTTATTTAACTTTTAAGATATTTTCGTTTTGATTTCTTGTTATTGTCTAGTTTTTTAGAGTGGGTTGTCTATGAACTTCTCTATGTTTGTGTAATATGTATTGTTGGAGCATTTTAATATTAATTAATTAAAATGAATTAATATGACAATATAAATGTAAAGATATGGGAGTTAATATGGAAGGTAAGAAGTTAGTGAAAATGTTAAATCTCACGTTGAAAATGAGAGACTGTTTTATTTTTTTTTTTTAACTGTGGTGATTAATGGACTAATATATATTGATTCAAATATTGGGTTAAATACGTGCACAAGAGGAAGACGAAGGGAGGAGGTGTCAAAAATGGAAATGAATAAGTCTCTTGAATCCTCCTACTTGACAGCCCATTCAAAATAATTATCATATTTGTTGGTGAGTAAATGGCTGGACCACTACATTAGAGGTTATTCTAGTCATACGACATTTGTTGGGCTGTTGTATCCTGGGGGAAACAAATCAGAGAATGTCTGCACCAGTTACAAAGTTTAGCTAACCAAGAGTTTGAATCTCCATAAAGAGAGCGAGTGCTGCGCTTTAGCCCAAATAGTGTTGTGTATTTCTTATCTTCAAATTAATAATATTTAGAAATATTCTTCAGTTTCTCTTTGTGTTATTTCCATTATTATTGTGTTTGCACCAACAATCTTAAAGACATCTAACACGTGGATCCTATACAAGAGAAACCAAATGAGATTGTTGGAGATCTCAACAAGCCCTTTCTGCTTTAAAAGAGCCAACTTCAAGAGGTAGAAAGGAAATGTCCTCTTCTATTTAAGTATTCTCAAAGTCGCCTACATCCTCACTGATAATAATTTTTCAAAGGTTTCTACCGATGAGATGAGTGAGGAAGAATTTTGTCTCCATCAAGAAAAATAGATAAGTATACAAAAGATGAAAACAATTGTCGCTCTTATCTTTTGAATTGCCTTGCCGATCATTTCTATGATTATTATAATACAACTTATAATTTTGCCAAGAAAATATGGAAAGCTTTACAAAGCAAGTATGATATTGAGGTGGAAGTATGCTGTTAGTAGATTTTTCTGTTACAAAATGGTGGATGGAAAATCGGAAGTGGATTAAGCACAAGACTTCCAAATGATCATGGCAAAATTAAGATTCGAAGGCATGAAGATTGGAGATAATCTGGTGGTAGTTTGCATAGTTGATAAGCTACCACAATCTTAAAGGGAGTTCAAAAGACTTTGAGTCACAAACAAAAGGACACATCCTTGGAAAATTTAATCACATGCCTCCATATGGAGGAGGAGACTAGAGGACAAGATGCACTCATGACACAAGAGAGCAATAGTAATTCCACCACAAAGGTAAACCTTATTTTTGCCAATAATAATATGCCCAAAAATCATTTTTCCTAGAAATAGTCAACTGAATCCTAAAAAGAGAGTTTTCAAAAATAATAATAGACCTCAAGGAAAGGGAAACCCGAATACAAATAACAATAAGAACTAAGAACCCCCTTCACAACATCAATTTAATAGATCTTGTTTTATGTGTAACAAGAGTAGGCATATCGCTCGATTTTGTAAATTTTGGAAATGTGAATCTGTTCCGCAGGCTAACGTAATCGAAAAGCTTATAGTGGCTATGATTACAGACATCTATACATTTTTAGACCCCTTAAAATACAAGTTGTTTAACTTAATATTAAGCCAAGTTGATTAACAAGTTCATTAATAAGATCTAAATCAAACACATTCAAATCATATCATGTGAACAATGCGGAAAAGTAAATAACACAATGATATTATAACTCAAGAAAATCAAATCGGTAAAAAATCTGGGGAGGATTTAACCTAGCTATCCTCAAGGTAAAATAAATCCACTATAAAAGAATTGAAGTTTTACAATAAGACTTAGACCACGAACATCCTATTGCTATCTCGTGTAGAAAACTTACTACTACGACCATGTGACAGCTCCGAGTCCATGGACTACTTTTTTCCTTGATCCACAACAACCACAAGTACTCCCACTTGTGTTTTCTTCAAACTCTTGAAACAGTAACTGAAGTGATCATCAACTTCTTGACATCAATCTTGATCTTGATAACCCTACGTGTGTATGAAGGTAAACACCTCTAGATCTCACAAAAAATTCACACACAAAGCACATCAACAACCTCTAAAATGTGGCTAGGGTTTTTCCTTTTATACTTGAAGCAAAACATATAAACCCTTCATGTTATATGGGCTTGGGCTGAGTTGGAATTTTTGTAGAAAAACAATCTACACGAGGTTCAATCAATCGAATCTAATTTTCAATCGATCGAACGTTGCAGATTTACACCAACAAATCCTGTAGTGTTAGGACATATATGTTTTAACTTGTTTAAGAACATTTCACTTAGTTATGTAAATTGGCTAATCCTTTGACAAAACGCACTCTGCTTATAATTTGGTAGTTCTAGGTGTTTTTAATACTTCAAGAAACAATGTTTCAAGGTCAAGTGTTGAAGTCATCAAGTCTGTCCAAGAGAAAGCAAGTTGAAGTGCAGAATTTTTAAAGCTCGACACCTCTCGACAGCTACCTCGACACCTGCTATCTGTCGAGATTTAAAAAATCTGATTTCCAATATGATTTTCTTGGTATCCGTGAATATGTTTTTGGGCCTTCTTTTCTTCTAACCCTAAACATATAAAAGGATTATTTTAAAAGCCGTTTTGGGTGACACAAGTTGCATGATCATTGAGCAATCTCTGTTTAAGCAAATTATGATCAACAGACGAAGTTCTTGACCTAGTTCATCTTCCATCAAGAAGTTGCTGTGTATTTGCACCATAGGGTTTTATAACCAAGCATCTTCCTGCTATTCATCATAAAGGATGATCTGAAGAACTTTGCAGCCAACCATTCTTCCTCAGTTGGTGTTCTGAAGTCGCGTACTTGGATCCGCACATTGGTTAGTCACGTACTTGGGAGCCGTGCATCAAAGGTGGAGACTGTCACTACAGATCAAGTCCAATTGGGTATTGGGGTAAGGGTTTAACTATAGGTTGGTAAGGTACTTGAGATTCCTTTACTTGTAACCGCTTGATTTGATAATAGTGGAGTTTCGGGAGTGATGACCTGAAAATCACTCGGTGGGGTTTTTGCCATTAGGGTTTTCCACATTCGTAAACAAATCACCGTGTTATTTATTTTCCGCTGCATATTTAGTTGATTGGTGATTTGTTTGTGCTTCCATAAAATTGCATGATTAATTGATTAATTAATTACTTGGCTAAATTAATTAATTAGGGTTAATCACAATGGGTCATTCAGATTGTGACCTATCAAGTAGTATCAGAGCGGGCACACTCTGATTAGGATTTAATCTTTGCTGTGTTTGATCCATTGACCCCTGTTGTCATGGCTATAACTGGTTTGAAAAGATCCTTGTTTTCAAATACATCTAATTTTTCCAATCACTATTTGTTTGAGTGTCTCAGAAAACACAAGTCTAAAAGTTATTTGAATTCCTTTACAATGAATAATGGAAAGGATCTCAGTTTGGCTAAAAGAAAACTAGACTGTCTCAGAGTAAAAATGTGCAAAGGAGTTCGGCTGAGAAGAGTAAAAGTTAAAGGCCTAGCTCATCAAAGGCAGTTGAGTGAAAGAACCATTCCCTCTGATCTGTCATCCAAGCATAAAGTGTGTTTCATGATAAAGTCTGCCTTCAAAGTAATGGATACATGTCTATGGTATCTTGACAGTGGTTGCTCAAGACATATGACTGGTGACCGATCTCTCTTCAAGATCTTTGAGCCAAAAAGGGGTGGCAATGTGACTTTCGGTGATGGAAGCAAGTCACAAATTAAGGGGAAAGGAATCATATCTTTACCAGGACTGCCAGACATCGCAAATGTTCTATATGTAGAAGGTCCAAGGGTTAACTTATTGAGCATAAGTCAGATATGCGATCAAGACTTCATGGTGCTGTTCTCAAAGGGAAAGTGTCTTGTCATGAATGAGTCTGGAAAGAAGCTTATTAGTGGGGTTCGCACTCTGGACAACTGCTATCGATTGGTTCCTGATGCCGATGTAGTGTGCAATAGCGTTCGTTTGCCAAATGAAGAACTATCACATCAACGAATGGGACATGCTAGTTACAAGCATCTATCCATTGTATCTAAGCATGAATCTGTCTTGGGAATACCAAAGCTTAGTAGAATGAACAATGTAGTGTGTGGACCATGTCAACTTGGGAAACAGACAAAAGCTAAGCATCCGAGCACTCAGACTTCAGCTACTTCCAGACCATTGGAGCTTTTACACCTAGATCTTATGGGTCAAACCAGAACCGAGTCTCTTGGTGAAAAAAGGTACATCATGGTTGTGGTAGACGACTTCACTAGATACACTTTGGTCATTTTACTTCGATCCAAGTCTGATGCTCCTGAGCACATTGAGGCTTTATGCACAAGACTGCAGAATGAGAAAAGCTTAAAGATTGACAGAATTCGAAATGACCATGGTAAAGAATTTGAAAACTCATACATGGAGTCTTTCTGCACAAGATCATGTATATCTCAAGAGTTCTTTGCTCCTATTACTCCTCAGCAAAATGGTGTGGTAGAAAAAAAGAACAGAGTTATTCAAGAGATGGCCAGAGCCATGTTGCATAACAAAAATATGGCTCGAAACTTATGGGGAGAAGCCGTAAACACTGCCTGTCATACGGTAAATAGGGTGTACTTCAGACCTGGTACCAAAAAGACCCCCTATGAGTTGTGGAAAGGAAGAAAGCCTAATGTAAAGTATTTCAGGATATTTGGAAGCACATGCTTCATCCTTAAGGATAGAGAGAATGTGGGAAAATTTGACTCTCAAAGTGATGAAGGCATATTTCTGGGATACTCATCCACAAGCAAGGCTTATTGAGTATTCAATAAGAGAACTCTGAAAGTAATGGAAACAATAAATGTGGTTATTGATGAGTCTTCAGATTCCAGCACTGAGAAAGGCATTGAGGAACTCTCTAAAGAAATTCTTCCTCCTAAGCCTAATGAAGTTCAAGACATTGTTGAATCAGAACCTGTGTCTCCAAGTACTCCTAGTATTGTGGAAAACTCTACAGATGCTCCTACTTCACCAGATTCTGTGTCTCATGAAGAAAAAGGACCCTCCTCTAGCATCAAATTAAATCATCCTCCTGAAGATATTGTGGGAAACATGAATGAACTTACACTAAGGAAACGTACAGTTAACAAATGTGTTGCTAACTTTGTGTCTTATTCCTGTTATTTGTCACAGGTTGAACCCAAGAAAGTTGAGGAAGCACTACAAGATGAAAGCTGGGTAGAAGCAATGCATGATGAACTACTCCAGTTTCAGAGGAATGATGTTTGGACTCTAGTACCCAGACCAGAAAGTGAGCACATCATCGGTACAAAGTGGATATTCCGCAACAAGACTGATAAAGAAGGCAATGTGATTCGCAACAAGGCCCGTCTTGTAGCTCAAGAATACTCACAAATGGAGGGAGTAGACTATGATGAAACATTTGCCCCAGTTGCCCGAATGGAGTCAATTAGAATTCTGCTTGTCCTAGCATGTCAAGTGAATTTCAAACTCTATCAGATGGATGTAAAGACTGCATTCTTGAATGGGTTACTTCAAGAGGATGTCTATATGGCTCAACCAAAAGGATTCATTGATCCACACTTCCCGGATCATGTGCTATACCTTAAAAAAGCACTTTATGGGTTGAAGCAAGCTCCAAGAGCGTGGTATGATAGACTTACACAATATCTGGTGTCACATGGGTTCACAAGAGGAAAGGCTGATCAAACTTTCTTCATCAAAAGGGAAGACGACGAGTTGATAGTTGCTCAAATCTATGTTGATGATATCATCTTTGGGTCGACTAAGGATGAATTTGTTCATGACTTCTCAAAACTCATGCAAGCCAAGTTCGAGATGAGCATGATTGGAGAACTGACTCACTTCCTAGGATTATAGATTCGTCAACAAGATTCAGGTATATTTCTTTCTCAATCTAAATATGCTAAAAATCTTGTGAAAAAGTTTGGTTTGGAATTTGCTAGTTCTGTTAGAACTCCTATGAGCCCTAATGTGAAACTCACTATAGACTTGTTAGGTAAGAGTGTTGACCCCTCTCTTTATAGAGGTATGATAGGTAGTCTTCTTTACCTCACTGCCAGTAGACCTGACATTAGTTACAGTGTAGGAGTGTGTGCTAGATATCAAGCTAATCCTAAGGAATCCCACATGACCGCTTTAAAAAGAATCATAAAGTACGTCAATAACACTGCTGAGTTTGGTGTGTGGTATAGCAAGGACACTAATGGTGTCTTAGCTGGGTACTCTGATGCTGATTGGGCTGGTAATGCTAATGATAGAAAGAGTACTTCGGGGGATTGTTTTTATGTGGGTAACAATCTTGTCTCTTGGATGAGCAAAAAGCAGAACTCCATCTCATTATCCACTGCGGTAGCTGAATACATTGCTGCTGGTAGTTGCTGCACACAACTCCTTTGGATGCAAAAACTCCTTCATGATTATGGTATTAGTCAAGAGCATCTCACTATCTATTGTGACAATACCAGTGCCATTAATCTCTCTAAGAACCTGGTTCAACATTTTCGAACCAAACACATAGAAATTCGACATCACTTCATTAGGGAGCTTGTCGAAAATGGTACTCTCACTCTTGAATTTATTCACACTGATGATCAGAAGGCTGACCTGTTTACCAAACCTCTTGATAGCAAACGTTTTGAATTTCTTCGTCAAAACATTGGTGTCATCTCCATGGATTGATATCCTTCTCTTGCCCCTCTTCTTCATGCATATGCATCTAGTTTTTGCATTATTTTGTTTAACATGCTTTGTGTGTTACTTTCAGTTTTGTTTATTTTATTTTTGTTTTAAAATAAAAAAAAAAATTGAAAAATCAGAAAAATACAAAAACAGTGTGTGTTTTGTGTACTTTGGTACTTGTGTACCTTGGATGGCCAATGAAACAAAGTTTTCTAAATTTTGTATCTCTTGTAGCTTAGATGAGCATCTCTATGCACAACTAAGCAAGTGAGCTTTGTGGCTCTTGTTTGTGATGAGTAAGATTAGGTTATCTCGTAAAACTTAACACTCATATCACTCTTTTTGACGGGTAGGACTAGAAATCCTAAGAGAAAGACATAAATAACCATCTCACCACTAGTGCCCGCCAATCATAATATGACACATGTATGCTTCGGCATAGCAAAAGTGCGATGTCAAATGCTTAACATCTTGGGTATTTCTTTTCTCGCTTTTATATACCCATGTATGATATGCTAAAATAAAAAAAAAACATGCAAAGAAAATAAAAAGAAAAAAAAAAAAAAAAAAAAAAAAGAAGAATAAAAATGATTTACATATG